>NC_088343.1:32000000-32217500 GCF_036884655.1 Musa acuminata AAA Group | reverse complement strand
TGAAAACACTGTAGTCGGGCTGAAAACACTGTAGGCGGTGGCACCGCCTAGCTGGGCGGTGGCACCGCTTGGCTGGGCGGTGGCACCTCCAACAGCGGGAACCCAAAGAGAATTCAAATTTTGAAGCCCAAATTTGAATCCTCTTGAGGCCTATAAATACCCCTCAAATCTCAGTTGAGAGAACAACTTTTTGAGCAGCAAGTGTTTGAGAGAAAAGCCTTAGAAAAGTGTTAGCTTGTCTTGTTTTCAATTTGCTAGTGTTCACCTCCTTCTTTCTTGTTGAAAATCTGTAAGAGAGTGAACCGCTTGTAAAAGTTGTAAGAGGGGTATTCACCCTTCACTTTCAACAGATTTGCTAGTGGAAGGTGGAAGCCTCATCGAAGAGGGGCCTTGCAAGTGGATGTAGGTCACTTGACCGAACCACTTTAAAAACGGCGTAATCTCTGGTTTGCATTTCTTATTGTCATTTACATTACTGCAAATCTTCTTACTTGCTTTGTTTCATCATTACCTTTGCTGCGCAACTTTAAGAATACGCTTTCAAGTTAAGCTTTTCAAGTTCCGTTCTTATCGTACGAAAAATTTGTCGAAATCAACGTTTTAATCCGCTGCACTAATTCACCCCCCCCTCTTAGTGCCACTCCGATCCTAACAATTGGTATCAGAGCCACGGTTTTCTACTTTGGTTTAACACCCAAATAGAAATGACTCCTTATGGCTTTCAAGAGGGTCACTCTCTCATTCGTCCTCCCTTTTTCAATGGGACGGACTACACTTGTTGGAAAACTCGAATGAGTGTTTTCTTACTTTCTTTGGATTTGAATTTATGGGACATAGTCGAAAATGGATTTGAAATGTCTTCTCTCCCAATGAACCATTGGAATAATTTGGAGAAGAAGATGTTTTCTTTAAATGCAAAGGCTATGAATGCCTTATATTGTGCACTTGATAAAAGTGAATTTAATCGCGTTTCGATGTGTGACTCGGCTTTTGATATTTGGAGAACTCTAGAGGTCACTCATGAAGGCACTAGCCGAGTGAAAGAGTCCAAAATCAATATTCTTGTGCATTCTTACGAACTTTTCCGGATGAAACCAAGTGAGTCCATCGGAGACATGTACACCCGATTCACGGATGTCATCAATGGACTCAAAGCTCTTGGTAAAAGTTTTTCTAATTTTGAACTAGTCACTAAAATCTTAAGATCCCTTCCAAAAAGTTGGGATCCAAAAGTTACGGCCATTCAAGAGGCCAAGGACCTTAAAACATTCCCTCTCGAAGAACTTATTGGGTCTCTAATGACCTACGAAATGAACAATGTGACAAAAAAAAAACTCGAGAACAACCTTCCAAATGATAGGAAGGATTTGGGACATAGAACACATGAAGACCACTCGAGCATAAGCTCAAGTGATGGTGAACATAAACTACTAATGAAACAAAAATTAAAAAGCAAAAAGAATGGAACTACTTGCTTTGAACGCAAGAAGAACAAAAGTTGGGATGAATTGAGCTCTTCCGAAGACGAGGAGAAAATCAAGAAAGGCGAGGTGACAAACTATGCCTCACCCTCTTTCAACAATGAGGTAATCAAAATCCCACTAATTTATTTCGATATTACATAATACTTTCTTGAGTTATTTTTAATTTAGTTTAGGATTAATTTTCTTGAAAATTGCATGTGTTATGTTAATGCAGTAAAATGTTAAATATAAATCTAATGCTTATACACCTAGTAAGATTAATCTTATATATGTGCTTGAGAAGCAAGAATTTGTATTTTGATGATTTCCATATTGATTTTCAATGACGATGCATGACTTTTGAATGGAAGGCTTGATGATCTTTTTATGAACCTTATCTTTGGTTTTCAAACATGATGTATAGTTTTGACATAAGAACAAAAATTTGAAGCATGCTAATATAAAGTCAATCATATAAAGTAAAACTAAAGAAATTTTAAATATCTATAAGAATCATTCAAAATTATGTTCAATAAGACCTTACTTGATGTTGTAATGAAACCATTGAAAGTTTTGATGCTATGATTTGATGATTTTATGCATGAGATTGTAAAGTTATACATGATGATTTTTATGATTTATTGGTCTTGATGGTTTTTATGATAAAATTCATTTTTCGATCCTAAATGTTGATGCACATTTTTATCTAGCATAAATGACATGAATTTAAATAACTAAAAAGAGAAAAGCATTGTTCTTGAAAATTATTTTTCTCTATCTTGTTGATTTATATGAATCCCTTGAAAATGATTTTGGTTTGATGATTTGAATTAGAAATGAGTTATATCAAAATCATGATATTGATTTGACAAAATTGAATGAGTTGAAAACAAATAATGATTTTTCTCTTGAATACAACTTGTAATATTTTTACATATATATTTTCATCTTGATTTCTCGATATTCGATACATGAAATTTTTCCATGAATCAAAATTCTTTCATGATGTGATTCTTCTTGGTATTCACTAAAAATGATACATTCAAATTAACCTACTCTACTTGACATCTTGATAATTTATGACTTGAATATCATGTATAATATGCTCATAATGATGATTGAGTTATGTATGAAAAATGGAAGATATAGTTTTGAAATTTTGCATGTTCGAATTTGAAAATATTTGATATGCATGAATTGAGACCTTGCTCTCCTACCACTCTTTTTGCTATTCACCAAAAGGAAGACTAATTCTAATAAACCATGATATGCTATATGAATTTTATTGTATTCATGAAGTAAGATCTCATCACTAATTTTTGTTTATATTCCTTCATGTGATGATATGAATGTATGAAACACTTATGATATGATTTTTTATACAATTCCATGTATTCGTGAAATATTAATCTCATCACCCAATTAATTCCTCTTGATACTCCTAATGTGATGAAGTGAAATTATGCATGAAATACAAATGGGGATAAGTTTTTGGTAGGATATAATTTGACAAATTGATACCATCATGATATGAAACATTTATGATTTGCAATGATATATGCAATACTTGTGTTTTCTAATTATGATGTGATGTATTACATATGATGTAAATCATGATTTAAAATACTATGAGTTGTCGCTAAAATGATGTATTATAAATATTGATTTAATGTTTTGTATCATGAATACTCTAAATGATGAATATTTGGTATCATGATCAAAATGTTGACAAATAGTTAAAAATTTTAGTATCATGTATGATATCCTTATAATGTTGATCGATTTATTCAATATCATGCATGAATGAATATAAGGTTTTTGAAAATGTGCATATTCTAATTTGAAAATATGATGATGCACAATTAAGATTGATACTTACCTTTGTCATAATTGATGTAATGGGTCTTCCCTTCTTTTTGACAATGACAAAGGGGGAGATAGCTTGCTTGCACAAGTCAAGAAGATGCAAAAACTTGATTGCTTGCTTGCCTATCTTAAGTAGCAAAGATTGCTAACTTGCTTATTTCAAGAAGCAAAAGTTGTCTTCTTGAACATCATTATCTTGCCCATCTCAAGAAGCAAGACTTGCAACCTGCACATTGCAATAGGAAGTAAGAATCGATAGCTTACACACTTCAACAAGAAAGCTATCTTGTATTTGCTTTTCAAATTTTTACTAGCTTGTATGTTACAAAACTTGCTCACTTTTTCAAATACTTTGCTAGCTTGCACTTTGTAAAGGAAGCAAAAATAACACTTCTCAAAAGAGAAGAAAAACTTACTGTCTTGAACATCTTTAATATGCTAGCTAGCATGATGTACAATTTGCTATTTTGAATATTACAAAGAAATACTATCATGCACATTGTAAAGAAAAGCAAAGTGCAATCTTGCACAAGAAGCAAGTGTTGAATTGCCATGATTGAACTTAAGAATCTTGCTATACTTTTGTGCTTATATGTTGTGATGAAAATCTAGCTTTATGTTGCAAAAACTTGCATATCTTTTAAAATAGCTAGAGCTACTTCTCCTTTTTGTCGATGACATAGGGGGAGAAGTATATTGATGACTTCATGCATTGAATTAAATATTTTATATATTTGCATGATAGTTTAAATGCTTTTCATAACATGTGATGAATGTTACTTGGATTTGGGATAATCCAAGTGTTTTATCAATTGCATATTGATAGGGGGAGTTTAGTTAAACTCCGGGGAGTTAAGGTTAACTCCGTTAGTCATCAATTAGTTGTCATCATCAAAAAGGGGGAGATTGTTGAATCTCGGATTTTGATGATGAAACTAATTGATTGTGTTTAAATGTTTGACTACATTTTGAGTGATACAGGTCTACTCGATCAGGATTAGACAATTAACGCAGGAGGAATTGACGTTGCGTCGGAGGAGATCATGTCAGGATATTGGATGGCAGAAGGCTTCGGGCGTCGGGCATCGGGCCAAGAGCGGAATTGCGCCAAGGATATCGGCGTTGTGGAGGTCAACCGCCGATTGGGCAACAAGCCGCAAGAGAGGACGATGCGCCGAAGAATCGGACGAAGCGCCAACCAATGACGTGCCGAGCAACAGAATGTCAATTCGCTTTATAATAATTGTCTAGATCGGAGTAGAGTTTTGGTTTGTGTATGCAGGATTAACTACGATAACGATGAAGACATAAAGCGAAACAAAGTGCTGGAGTCAAGCGCGAAGGATTCGTTGGGAGTTCGAGAGTTCGACGGAAGTCCGAAGGTTCGTCGGGAATGCTGCCGGAACTAGCCGAGAATGAGTAGGGAGCTTGCCGAAGGGTTTTTCGGAAGCTCGCCGGAAGGTTCGTTGGAAGTTCGCGGAGCTCGCTGAGAAAGATCAGAGCTTACCAAAGAAGCTCATTGGAACTCGCCAAGATCAAATCGTGAAGTCTAGGAGCTTGCCGGGAGTCCGCAGAATGGTTTCCGAGAGTTTATCGGAAGACCGTCGGAAGTTCGCTGGAAGCTCGCCGAAAGAAGTCTTGACTTGCAGACTTTGTAATAGCTTAGAAAATGTCTTTAAATTCGTAGTTAGCACGTTAATTAGGGTTAGGATTAGGTGTTAATCCTATAACCCAAGTAGGGGCCAATTGGGCCCAAGTTCGGACTAGTTTGGGGCAAGATTGAAGCCTAACTAGTGGGCTGAAAACACTGTAGTCGGGCTGAAAACACTGTAGGCGGTGGCACCGCCCAGCACCCGAGCCCTGGGCGGTGGCACCGCTTGGCTGGGCGGTGGCACCTCCAACAGCGGGAACCCAAAGAGAATTCAAATTTTGAAGCCCAAATTTGAATCCTCTTGAGGCCTATAAATACCCCTCAAATCTCAGCTGAGAGAACAACTTTTTGAGCAGCAAGTGTTTGAGAGAAAAGCCTTAGAAAAGTGTTAGCTTGTCTTGTTTTCAATTTGCTAGTGTTCACCTCCTTCTTTCTTGTTGAAAATCTGTAAGAGAGTGAACCGCTTGTAAAAGTTGTAAGAGGGGTATTCACCCTTCACTTTCAACAGATTTGCTAGTGGAAGGTGGAAGCCTCATCGAAGAGGGGCCTCGCAAGTGGATGTAGGTCACTTGACCGAACCACTTTAAAAACGGCGTAATCTCTGGTTTGCATTTCTTATTGTCATTTACATTACTGCAAATCTTCTTACTTGCTTTGTTTCATCATTACCTTTGCTGCGCAACTTTAAGAATACGCTTTCAAGTTAAGCTTTTCAAGTTCCGTTCTTATCGCACGAAAAATTTATCGAAATCAACGTTTTAATCCGCTGCACTAATTCACCCCCCCTTCTTAGTGCCACTCCGATCCTAACAATATATACATATATATACATACATACATATTGATGTTCATAGATCTGTGCAATGGGAATTAGATCGTAATGAGATCACAATAATGAGACTGATTCACCTTTAAACATAGATCCTAAATAATCTCAGTCATAGGTTACTCAAGAGGGATATCGAGATAACCGGACAGACTGATGTACTATATACCTGTATATATGATGGAGGCGGTTGGTCTCATAGTTGCTCGAGTGGGGACACTATGGCTATAGTGTATGTGCTCATTGTAGAATGAGTTCACTGATTGATCCGTTCATGGAATATTTGTTGGTTAAAGATACCTCATTGTCAAACAACGATTCTATTTTCCCAATGGTGTATATAGTTCTTAGACTTGAGATACCAAGGATGTATTGTATGAGTACTCCACTCTTTGATACTAGGCTTATAGGTCTAGAAGTTCCAAATCGAGCATAGCCGATTATCGGGAGTGGTAGCCAACCTTACGAAGGCTATTGAGTGTCGATAGAGGATCATTCACTCTTTGTGTTATGAAAGAAATATCCCATGTGTTTTTGTTCAGACAGATCTTTAGCTAGGGTCGTTCGGATTGAAAGAGAAAGAGTTTTTCGAGAGAATTCGATTAGAGTAAAACTCGAGGAGAAACCGTATAGGTCTAATGGTACCATGCTCAGTATATGGTCTATGAGGTATTAAATGGATGATGGACTATAGGTATATGGTAACTGAGGACAGATAGGTCCAAATGGATTGGATTCCCTTATATTGTCTGGGATTGTGGCGTAGTGACCTAGTACGTCTGTAGTCAATGAGTCGAGTGAATTATTATAGAGATAATAATTCACTAAGATAGAAGGAGTATAACTCACGACCAGCTCGATATTGGGCCTAAAGGGTCACATACATATGGTAAGCGTTATGACGAGTAGAGGTTCGGATATTAGATATCCCTCGAAGCCCCTATCTTATTGGATATCTAATAAGCTCTTGAATTATTGGATCCAATGAATAAGATCCAATAAGAACCAATAAGAGATTATTGGATAAAGATCCACTAATCTAAGAGGCTTGAATAGTTGGATGGAGATCCAATGGGTAGGGTAGGATCTATTAGGGTTAAGTTGATAGGGAGCCTCTATAAATAGGAGGGAACCAAAGGTTTATAAGCTAGAGCTTCTCTTAGTTGTCATCTCCTATTCTTCTCTCCCCTTCTCCTTCTTAGATAGTAGGCCTAGAGATTTAAGAAGTGACGTCCCAACCTTACTGTGTGAATCACCACTAGAAAGAAGAACGCTTAACTTCCTTCATCCTTTTCTATAGATCTGTAGGGATTCAGGGATATACGATCTCCCTAGGTAAAACATAATTTTTCATATACATAGTTTTCTGTTTTGTGGATTTTACACATCGCATGACGACAAATATAATTTATGAGAAATTTGGGGATTTTTATTTCTGTTCTTTCACTGCGCATATGATGTCACCTCTATATTTCCCTATAGATTCAATACCCGCTATAGTGTAAGTTGCTATGATAGACTAATACCGATACTCTCGCTATAGTGGTCGAATCAAGACCTACTATAGTGGAAGTCACTATGGCAATTTGATATCAATCCTCCTGCCCACACAATCGAGCCAGCAACCGCTATTGCAGACTTACACTCCCTCTCAAGCAATTAAGTACCTGCCCTAGAAGTGGAAGAAGGGGTAGGCCCAAAAGAAAGCCCAACCTCCTATATGGAAGGGGGAGGCAAAAATAGAGAAGGAAATCTCTCGAAGCAGAAGGGGGAGGTCAGAAAATGAGAAAAAATAAACTCCTGTGCGGAAGGGGGAGAATGAAGATAGAAAGGGAGGAAAAGAGAAAGGGGTCACTTAGGTCAACACCCATCTGAAAAGGTCATCTCAATAAGAAAGCATAGCTCACCCCGGAGGAGCTTCACGTCAACCACCATGGAGCCAATGACTATCACATCGCCATGCAGGAATGCAAGAAAAGTAACATCTTTCGAAACCTCCTTCAAAGCTTCGAAGAATGTCTTTCTAGGGGGACGAGTGATAGGGATGAACCCCGACACCTCCCAACTCCCCCTACCACATAAGCAACACTAAACGAAGGCTCGGAGCCACCTACTCCCTACAACCACCAACGGAATGTCATGTCACCTGCCTCGATTTCCCTAAGTGAGCCTGTAGGAACTACTCCTCACCGATCCCATAGCCGGGAAAATAAACCTAGCTCTACATTAATAGTCAACGGCATGGGCCGACTTCACCAGCTAGATGAATGCCGAGAGGATCACGCCTTGCCTGACCCGAAGAAGCAAAGAAACTCGACTAGAGGCGTCATCACAATAGTCCCCAAACATTGCCCTTGGGAGCATGCATCGATACGCCACCCACATTAAATGTTTCTACCATGCCGAGTAAGGGGAGCCTTGACGGAGGCCCATCTGCTCCTTCTAGTACCCAAGTATTAAAGTCGTGTCTCGGGCCAAGCCGGGGCAAACAAGCAGAAGCGACTATTTACTCTCTTAATTTATTACTGATACCCTTATGTTCCTCCCCCTTTATTTTCCTGACTTAAGCATCGGAGGGATCGAGCTAGGACACCCCGACACAGGCCTACTATGTAGGGTTATCGACGTAGCTCGAAGGTGTGACTAGAAAGCCACCCAGCAAAGGAGATGACCCAGCTTCCAAACTAAGCTTTGTCATTTGAAGACTGAGCCACTCTTAGCGTGTTGCCTCTTCCTACAATTTTCTTCGTCCTACCTATAACACTAGCTCTCCACGTCAACCAAAAAGAATAATCAAAAGGGACCTATGTTTTTAATAGATAATCAATCAAGTTGATTCATTAGTCGATGATCTCTGTGTTTTAACAAGTTCCTTACCAATTTATTCTGGATCGATAAGGAGAGTATAATTAGATTGAAAAGATTGGGAAGTTATTTGGAACCTCGATATTTTGATATTTATCTATCACGAGGTACTTTGATGAATGGAAACATTGATCATGGCTTCATAAGGGCAATGATTTAGATGTCCAATCCATCATGAGCTTAAAACTCTCAAGGCAAACTCCCTATGGCTCTTATGGAAGAATGGAAATGTGATTTTGCATAGTGATCAACCTCTCAATCTCCAAACTATTTGGTTCAAAATCCAAGCTTTGGCATATAAACATTACGGAGGGGAAGGGGGGAACGAACACCTGCTTCTTAACACAACTATTTCAATACATTAACATGTTCCCTCTCCTATTTATACAAATTGGTGCTCCTGATAAGGATACCGATCTTGGATCGATGCAAAGAATGGTTTACAAGCGAGAAACTTCGTAAGTAGGGCAAGAGCATATCGCTGCTACTGTTGCGATTGCTGTTGCTGTGAGGGCATAAGCATTCCCTTCGTTCTCCTTAAGTTCGCCCTTTGATACCATGATGAAAAGAATAAAAGATAAGAACAATTATTGAAGAAGCTTTAACAATTATTGAAGAAGCTTTAAATGCTTCAATACATTAACATGTTCCCTCTCCTATTTATACAAATTAGGAGAAAGGATTTCCCTCAACAGAATAGAGAATTTTTCTCAATAGAGAGATATCCTCGTAATCTCAGCATTCAATGTGTATTCCCGAATAATCTTATTTTTTAATTATTTAACCATTTCATTTTACCAAGTTCAACGTTAGCCAGATTAGTCAACATTTATATGTTTCGATGCAACAACAAGATGCATTCATTTAGTAGCCCCATCAACATCCCTTAGGAACTTAGAAATAATGCAGAGGACTGTTTTCTTTTCTTTTCTTTTGTTTTTGTTTTTTTTTTCTAACACAATACACTCTCACTTGCCTAGATTAGAAATCGAAACAAGTCAACGGTTTAACTATTCTAAATTAAAAAAGAATCAGATTCTGATGATTTGATTTCGATTCTTGAAATCGAGAATCGAAACTGAAACCAACAATCCAATTTAGTTCTGAACCAATCAGATAAAAAAAAGCCTAAATATCCTTGCAAATGATGAATCTCTTTCTAATAATTTAATAATCGATTAATTGAATGAGCATTTTGAAGAAAAAAAAATCAAAATAAATGATTTTATTTTGAAATTAGAATCAAAATAAATGATTTTATTTAAGACCATTAAAATCGCCGATTCCAAATCCAAGGGCACGGCTTCCCTTGACAACATGACAAGAATTTCTGATCATTCCTCTAGGTTTGAAGACAAAAGTAGTGATGATGTTGCTTGCGCTGTTTTTGTTTTTACCATCATATTAACAATGAAATGTAACGTCAAGAGCTAGCGGTACTCCATAATAAACCTCGCATAACTATCACAAGCTAAAGTGCTTGCACTAGCACATTGGTATTGCGATTTACATGTACAGGAGACACGCACGGACTCCAACGCTATCATCGGCTATTATTGTGGGTACGTAAAAGCCGAGAGGTGAAAATAGAAAGGATGGCTGTCTGCATTAGCTCGCATCTTTCAGCAAATATTTTCAGGTCTGCTACGCTTTCTCAGCTTGGGCGGCGGCATCGGCATTTCCTTCTTTGGCCTTCTTTGCTTCGTAGTCTTTTACTGCCGCCTTAATTGCATCTTCGGCAAGCATGCTGCAATGGAGCTTCACTGGGGGAAGCGAAAGATGCTTTGCGATTTCCCTGCAACATTCAGGAGGGTGTTATGGAGTTAGAAGGGAGATAAAAAATACAAACTGACCTATTGAAGAAGAAATTAAGTCTGGCATGAACAAAAAGTGTTGAGCTAGCAAATAACTGGAGGATGTTATGGAGTTAGAAGGCACGTATCATGCCCCTGAACAAAGAAAAGTGTTGAGCTAGCAAATAACAAGATCATTATTTTTTGGGTCTCCCAATGTATTTTGGACATCGGCTTCCTGATGCAAACCTTAATGCCAGTTACCTATGAACCAATTAACTAATTGAAATTAAGACTTTGGTGTCTGATAAACACTTGAATTGTTAACACATGAAAGCAATTAGGAAATAAAATAGACGACTGAGGGAGAGAGACAGATGGAGAATGACAGTGGGATGAGCAAAGAAAGGTTGAGGTGTAATGCCCAAACAATGGAGATAAAAGCCTACATATTGACAAAAGATGAGAAGACATTGGAGGATGGGAGCTTAACTTCCTGCAGAAAGGGCAGGGCCTAACAAGCAACTTGGATTGAGCTTACTTTTAGTAGATCGAAGAGTATTCTGAATCAACTCGACTCTACACACCACCCACGCACAATACCTAAGCAAACTAATCCAAGCCCAACTTGAACAATGTAGCCTTCAGCTTACTCTTTTTCTTTTTTTTTTTTAAATGTAGCCCTGAGCTTAGTTCACTAAACCCCATTACAAAGGATCACAAGTTTGTGTTCCAAGAATCCCAAGCTGACCCAGCTGTTCATTTTGAATGCTATAGTCAACCTTGGAAGGATGCCCAAAATTCACTATCTACTCTGACCATTTTGGCACAAACCAACGAGGAGACTTGCTTGCCATGTGATGGTGTGACGGTAGAACTAAAAGGAACATTAGTTAATTTGGTCTCTTATGCCAGCAAATAACCTGAAGTCATGTCAAAATGAAGCTCTCCCATGGCGGGAAATAACTTAACAGAGAATTATGAAACCTTACAGAAACGGCAAAACATAAATCAACATCCCCCAAAAAAAGCCCATCAAACCATTGTGAAGCTTCAACGTCAGCCTGAAAATTACCCTAATATATGATCAAAATAAAGAACAATATATTTAACTACACAACCAATCGGGAAAAAGTTATACAAAAAAAAAAAAAACCAATGAGCAGGAACTAGACAGCAACAAATAAAAAAGAATAATGAAATTCAACAAGTACAACGAGAGTTACAGATAAAAGAAAGAGCACATGGAAAAGGAGAGAGGGAAAAAATAATATTCAAAGACACCAAGTGTTATGGATATTAGATAAAGAAGGATGGAGATGAACAAAGAGGAGACAAAGTAACCTAGAATTCACTTCCATTGACAAAACTAGACTTACTCCATCTTGATTTCAGCCAAGAAAGAGAGATGGAAAATTTAACCATCCAATGGATTCCTAACAGATAACAGCTCTTTCCATCAAATAAGGAAAAAATCCTTTTCCATCTTGCTAATATATCCAGTTCATTTAGTTTATATTGAATTCTTGAAGTATTCTTAAATTGTTCATCACTATCCAATGAGCCTGACCTGAACTTGACCCACAGAGTAGCAATACTACAAAGCAAAAAGTATGAACCTATTGGTGAAGGTAACACCCCAACCCACCATGTGCTAATCTAGGCTTTTAAGTGTCTATACTTTGATGATACAGTTTGGATTTTTTTCTTAGAATCTGTTTGTAAGCATGACTTACCTTACTTTCAAGTTCAGCCAATAACCTATGTTGCTTTCATCTATTGTTAAATGACAATTCTATAACATACTTTAATTAACAGTTGCAAACAATTTGAAATAATCATGATGCTATAAAAGGTTCATAAATATGTTAGTAACCATAGAAGTTCTAAGAGAGCATCTAAGAGAGAACTCATTACAGTGACATCATAGCCAAGTGATTAACAACCATGTCAGTGACATAAATCAAGGGATGCAAACAGCAACATGTGCCAAGTTATTAGCTACTACATCCACAGCAAATTTAAACAACGATTTATGTACTTCAAACATATTTAAGCACATCATAGAAGGCAAAAAAGAGGAAAAATAAAAGGTTCAAGAAAGGGAGTAAATGAGAAATCAGGATTCAGAACCATAAATTTCAACATCAAGAGAAGGACAAAAGTAAGCAAAAAGTGAAAAGGATGAATCAATATTCAAGACCAGAGAACATCTATAACAGAAGAATGATAGAGGAAATAAACATGAACGATATAGTGGGAGGCACACACAGAGTTCAATTACATAAAAGAAACACAAGAAAGGAAATTTGCTTACGTGTTCTTAATGGATAGCACTTCTTCCATTTTCTTCCCTTTCACCCATTCAGTAGCTGAAACAAATGCAAAATTCAGCAATTTTAGAGAGAAATTTTAGTCAACAAACGTAAAGAATGCATAATTCAATAACTTTATGCTGGCAACAGAGAGGCTTAACTTGATAAAAAAAAAGTTGAAATGCCTGCGCTTGGCTTAGTACAAAACCACCCATTAAGCCACTTATCAAACAAAGAAAAAACAACTAATTTTTAAAGGAGTGAGTACTGTTTTTTAAATAGTACGTGCTCGAGTTTTCAGATAACTCATAAAGAATTTAAGATAACTTATTGAGGATCAGGAAAAAGGATTGATGTTTCATCACACAGAGCGTTGCTATCTTTTGGACACGGCATATAGCAACTGGCTCAGCAATCCTTGCTAACACAAGCTTCACCGAAATAAACTGCCCTAGAGAAACCAAACCACGCAACAAGTGTAATCCATTTCCACAAATTTGGACAATCAGATGATGCAGACAGGCCACACCATGCCATCAGATGCCATGACGGACCATAGAAGCCAGAACATGTCCAACCTGCTACTCTCTTTATTAGGACAAACCAGCAGAAGAAATACCATTTCTAACAAGCTGAAAACAGCAGGAACTCAGCGGAAGATGGAACTGACTCTTCAATTCCCAGCTTTTGAGGCCACAAAATTCTCAAAAACCAAATAACACTGTTGTTGTACCTACATGAATAAAGGAGCCATCCATCACCCATAACACGAACCTCAATTCCTCAATTACACATTTCATCCACCTTACCTAGTTCCCAAAAGACACTAAAAGCAAAAACACAGTCCAAATCCTTGAACTTTACCTCTTTGTATCGAGGGTTCCCAAAAAGAAGGAAAGTTCAAGTAGCTTTTAGTTCAATTAAACCGTTCTCCACAACCCCACAACCACATCAAACACAATTAAGGAAACAAAAACAACTTCCCCAAAACAATACTCCAGAAAAATTCATCAGAGTCTAAATTCAAGTCCACGAGGAGTACCTAATAATTCAAGAACAACAGCCAAATCGAAATTTGCAAACACAAGCAGTTCAATCAAGGGGAAATCAGTAAAGTAAGAGGGAATCGGGAGAGATGCGAAGGTGCCAACCGACAGATGAGGAGGCGATGGCGGAGCCGCAGCCGAAGGTCTTAAAGCAGGCGTCGACGATCTTCCCGGACTCCTCATCCACCCTGATCTGGAGCTTCATCACGTCGCCGCAGGCCGGCGCGCCCACAAGCCCCGTCCCCACCGACGGGTCGTTCTTGTCGAAGGACCCGACGTTCCGGGGGTTGTCGTAGTGGTCCACCACCCTCTCGTGGTAACCCCGCCCCGCCACGGCGGCGGCCGAGACCCGATGCCCTAACCCTAACAGCCTCTTCCCCGCAAAGCTTAGCATCTCGATTCCCTTCTCCCACCGGGCTTCTCGATCGCGATGGGTCTTCACTTGGTTTATTTATAGGTGGGGGACGAAGAGGGAAAAGGGGCGGTGAAGTAGATGACACAGAATCCGCTGAAAGTCTTAGAACAGTTGATAATATATATACCAATAATTGACAACCACGTAGATTCGTAGACAACACTAGGTGTTATTTATTGGACGCGTCGACAACTCATTGGTTATACTTATTTCGAGTTCTACAGCAAATCCTGTACTGCGACAGACGACACAGCGATCGGTCACCGGCATTGAAATTTTGCTTAAAAGCCCTTAGATTATAGTTTCTTTATTTAGCCCCTCTCCCCTCGTGTTAAGTCGTACAATTAATAAAAAGGATCTTATATGAAAAGGAAAATTAAAAAAATGTTTTTTAAATAACCTTTTTATTATTTTATTAAATATTTTTCTGAATGCATTCATTTTATTTGCTCCATCTGCATGCATAGCACACAGGGGCAAATACGTCATTTACAAATCTTAAAAGGATAGATGTGTAAAAGCATTGGTTATATAAATGGGAATGTCGAATCCTGGCTCGACCAGACCGAGTCGGACTGCTCTGGTGCGACACAATGATCGCTGCGTTGCTTCTCCGTCCAAACTCTAACCCTAGCTCGCGATTCTCCGGCATGGACGTCTCCCTCTACGGTCGACGGCGTCGCTTTTTCGTAAGAAATTCCCCCGTTTCTTGCTTCTTTTTCTTCTCTAGCAAGAAATGGGATTCCTTAGCTGGTGATTTCGTGCTTCGAGCCGCCGTTGAAGATCGCGGAGAATCCTAACGCGTCTTGAGGTCGAGGAACAAGCGCATGAAAACGTCGGATGATAATTCCTTAGCTGGTTAGATGTTTAATGTCATTTACAAGTATGTCATCCTTGTCTTGGTTTTGTCATGCTCGAAATCAGTAAGCTAAATTGCATCACATATGCCCAATGTTACAAGGCGCAAAACTTGGTTGGATTCCACTATATTGTATATCTGGCTGTTAATTTGGGAGAATGTGGAAAGAATGAGAACCCTGGAGTTTTTTTAAGCTATTTGGTGTTCAAACAAGATATTATATGATATTGGTTATGCTTTTGCAATTCGTTTGGATTCTGAACTAGTAATAACTATCCAATGAGTAAGATCTCTTGGTTGAAGACCAAAAAAGTATCCTAATTTATTCATGTTGATATTTGGTAGACTTGGAAGTTACAAAGCATTTAAGTAGCCACAGTTGTTATACTTCCAAGTCCTATTTAAATCTTAGTAGATAAGCTGCCGAGCAGCACTAAAATTCCTTCAAGTTGAAAACAGTGGAAGTCTTAAACAAATTCCTTTAAAATAGCATAGCCAAGAGAATCAGCAAAAACAAACATATAACTTGGTTCAATTTCAAACTCAAACAGGATATCGTTTTATAGATAGACTTGTAGGACCCTAATCTAGATTTTTAGGCTGCATCAAATCTGCACTTGATGCAGGACTATTCCGTAGAGTCCTAGCACTTTGATTATTTAAAAAAAAATATTTCAGCAGCCTGTAAATTAAAAGATTTAACGAACTCATGGAGACCCTGTCTTCTGCTTCAGATGTCAAAAACTTGCAACTTTTTTTGTAATATTTTTTCATATTTATTTGCACATTTAGAAGCTCAGGTAAAAAGTTCAGTTCCTCACTTCAGTACTTTATGGTGATCATGAGACTCTTATGACATGTATGCGTAATATATATAGCTCATCTATCTGTCGGAGCTATCAAATATTGCAGAAACCACAATTTCATTTCGCCTTTAGTGTAATGTGAGATCAAATCATCAAATCTTTAGATCTTTTCATTTTGGAGTTATGTTAATTCTTGTTGATCTATCATGGAAAGATTTGGCACGTTGTTTTTCATATGATGATAAATGTGTGTAAATCTCCAAATCACATTGCTGATTACTGAACCACCTGTTCATTCATTTTCTCCAAAGCACATAGCTGATTACACAACCTCTGGAACTTTCATTTCTGATTTGTTTGTTGCTTGGATAAGATTTTGCATGCCTTAGTATGTTTCCTACTGCCTTTATTGTCAAAACCCTTAATTTTAGCAGTCACAGAAATGTTCAGAAACAAAGGCTTAGTATGTATGTAATTTTTCAAATGGTTCTTATGTAATAATAAATAACTAGCAGGGCTGTTGCGTGCATCTCAAAATCCAAATCATATTGTACTAGTGATCCATATTCACTCCATTATGTGGGAACTGCTCTCAGCATGGCCTCTGTCCATGTATCAGTATATGCAGAGCACCAGTTCAGCGAGCAACATTGTATGTATAATCCCTTCATTAGGAAATTAATATAAACTCTTGTAATAATATGCTAACTGGACAATATAGATATTTACTTGTAATGGTGCGAAGGGGTCACAAGTATTAAACGACCACACATGTATGTGCACCAGTAATTCTTGACCATGGTGGTATCAGCATAAGTCACGGTCAGACAAGATGTGGTTGCTTGTTGGTTTTCCATTCTGCAAGCAGACAATTGGAGGAACAGTTGGGGTGTACAGTTCACCAAAGGCCTGCCAGCAGAATGGTTGATACATGTGATAATGCTCTTGTAGTGGTTCAAGCTGAATCTTGGTTAGGCTGATGTCTGAACATGGAGAGGCATCGCTGCAAGCAAAGTGCACTGGTTTAACTGTGTAGGTACCTCTGATATTCTCATATGCAATGCCTGACAGTGTCACTGCTGATGTCTGGTTCTTGCATGAGCTTCTGTCACAGTAAAATTGGTCTATGACAATTGGAGTTTGAACCTCTGATACTCCTATGTTTGAGAAAATTATGTTCTGGACAGAGCCTGATCCACCCTGGAATGATACAATATGTATGCAGATAACCATTAGTACATCCATGTAGCTTAAGGCCTGAAGAAAGTAGCTATTCTAAGAAGTGTATTGGTAGCATAAAGAATTTGGATTATTGTTGCTATCATGCTATGTCAACTGTAAATTCTTGACAGAAGAGAACAAGCCTTTTTTAAGAAGCCTATCTGACAAAATTTTGAAGTGTTTAAATAATCATAACTTTCCTGGAGCTGCTCGAGCATGTTACCTGCCAGGTCTTGATTCTGACACCGGTCATGGTGTTGTGCATATTGACATCCCTTACTGTTATGTTAGAAACACATGCTTTGGTGTTGTCTCTTCCAAGGCCTCCTATGCTGATTCCATGGCCGGGCCCACAGTCTACTCTGTGTATGTTAATGTTTGAGCACCCTGTTTGGATGGAGATGCAGTCATCACCTATATTATAAGAAACACAAAATCCATTACATTGGCAAAATGATTTACATTATTTATAAGTGCAGCATGATGTAAGTGCTAGATAATTTTGTTTATATGAATGGTAAACATAATGTACTTTCTTTCTCAATATTTCCTTTTCTCTTCTTGCAGGTGAAAGAGTGGGGAGAGGAAATGGTCTCCCACCAGTGGAAAAATCCTAATTCTTAGGTCATTATTGTATATTAAATAAACATCTAGAAAGATGATGCCTAACAGCATGAGGAGTGATGATGCCTAACAGCATGAGGAGTTGCAAAAAACCTGAGCTGTTATTAGAACAGGGAAGGACTAAAATTGTTCGAAAAAAAAATGAAGCCAATTTGATCTATGATCTCATATTCTTATGAGAGCGAACAGTTGCCAGAATAATTATTCTGTATGTCATCAGAAAGGAACTCCTTGAACAAGCTAGTCGACCATACCGCAGCTCATGTTGGTATGATGTATCATAACATCTCGAGAATTTTGAAGATGTATTCCATCTGTGTTGAGGCTGCTGCCTGGTGAAGCAATTGTCATATTGAAGACCTGGACAGCTTCACAATTATCAAACTTGAGGTGGCACTGTTGACTATTCTGGATTGTGATGCCAGTTACTGTCACATTGTAACTCCCATAGAACCTCAAAGCCTGCAAAACAGGATTAGATAAGAACACGGATTCAAAATGTTATTCATATTGTCTTGGGCATTGCTTATTTTGTGGCAGCAAGGTAAAGAATAGAATCTTACAGTTGGCTTGATCTGCGGCAGATTTTTACTGAGCTCCTCATTTATCTGTCAAAGATTTCATCATTAGGAATGGAAATCCAGTATGAGTGCACTATGATTCTTTTAACCATAGTAATATCTGATGAATATGAGAGTTATTGCTAGAATGAGATTCGATTGTGAAAACACCGGAGGATGAAAGTGGGGAGTTCTAGTTCAATATTTAGTGTCACTATAATTATTTCTTAAGCTGACAGGAATTCTTGAAACAGAAAATGAACATGGATCAGCTTTTTCCCATGATTAATGGATAAGAAATCATGAGATTGGTAGCAGAATTGGATAATGTTTCCATAATTTCAGGGAGATCTACTTATATATTTATGATGGAGGTCGATGGTCATGAGGCTTACCGGATCAACATCAGACTCGGCATTTGTCCACCAGACACTGCCTCGCCCTTCAATTACTCCACTGCCTTGAATTGTTATTCCTCTAAGCTTTGTGAATTCAATCCACCACAGTAGCCCAGATCCCCAGTATCTGGCATCAGTTGGAGCAATAATCATCCCATCCAGCTGCAAGAGAGTGTGTGCAATTCTTCAGGATACAGTTCATTGTCTGCTTCATGTGTGTTACATTTTCTACGGAATGATTTTTTTCTTCTTTTTTTAGTTAAATATTTTTGTTGGAGAAAAGGGTAAACTCGATTAAACTTTTTTGTGTTGTTTTGCTTCTATAACAGGTAGCTTATGTTGCAGTGGTGGTTTTATGGCTCACAAACTGATCAGCTCCTATATCTGAATGTGATTACAATCTGACTCCGGACATGAGGTTTAGGGTCTGGAAACCTATGTATCAAATCTTTCAAGTGGTGGTCAGGCACAACCTGTGCAAATTAATACAGATACATATGCTTGGACTCTATCTGAATGCAATGGCAATCTGACTCTGGACATGTAAATTTGGGTCCTGATATCTGTGTTTCAGATCTTTCGAGTTGTGGTCGGGCACAACCTAGACCAACATACTGGAACATGATCAAACCCAATTGCCACCCTTAGCAAAAGAATATATTGTAGCCAACTGTTTCTAGCAAAACCATTGTGTTTCTGTGCTGAAAATTTGTGTTTCTATAGCTGAGTTTTGAGGTTACCTGGAAAACTATGTTGGGTTGACAATAAGGTCCAGAGAAGGAGATGGGCCCCACAAGGAACTCATATTCTTCAGGAACAACCATAGTTGATCCTCCCACCTTGCAAGCGGCAGCCCATGCAGCCTGGAAAGCCTGCATTAGCAGTTCATGATGTCAGATCCATGAGCATCAACTCCTTGCCCACCAGGTATTCTGTTTACAAGCTGGATCTAGATAGCATTAGAAGAAGTACACATAAGTCTATACACCAACTTCCATAACTCAGCTGTTTGTTTTAGTTCTCCAACGATCACATAAGAAATTTTAGTAGGTGAAAGAAACAAAAAAGAATTAAGGAAAAAACAGTTTTGTTCCTGATGATTTGATTATGGTGTTATTGTCTCTCTTCAACCAAAGAAAACTAGGAATGCAGAATGAACCATGTAGTTGAAGATGGAGATGTGTTTAATGCATTAAAACAGAGCAATGGTGGGTTCGTAATGAGTGGTAACATGGATTAGTTTCAGTAAGCAGTAACAAGGATCAGAGGAGAAGGCAACAATGGCTACCTTTGTGTCATCTGTGACACCGTCTCCCTTGGCTCCGAAATCAAGCACGTCGAACGTGGCTGCTGCCTTCGTCGTATACCCTGTTTTCGGCGGCGGGCTTGGCTTGGGGCTCGGAGCGGGACTCTGGTGACCTCCTCCTCCACCGCCATGGCTGTGGCCACCACCATGCTTTCCTCTTCCCTTCTTTTTGGCCAAGGAGGAATAAGAAGGCTTCTTCAGACTCCAATGTTTTCCTTTCCTCCCCTCACAGCCATCAAAGTTCGAGCACACCAGAAGAAGGACAAGGAGGAGCAACCCAAAGCATGTCAGCCTACATCCAGCCATCTGAGAGAGGGGAGACAACAAGTGGTGAGAAGAGGGAGGAGGGAAGGCTGGTTTAAATAGCCACAAGCCCCTGCTCTCTCTCTCTCTCTCTCACCACCCCCCTCCCACCCACTGCCTGCACAAACCAATAGAGAGAGCCTGATAATTGCAAGGAATGTAAAATGTCCTACTCAAAACTTTTTCTTCTTTGTCATCACCAGTCACATTCTTGTCTTCCAACCTTGTGCACTAATAATTTTTCTCTTTTTTTTTTTTTTTTTGCGCCCAGGGGGAATCATCCACACATCTTGTGACAATCCGTAGGGATAACTCTATCCTATCAGCCTCTGCAAACATGCACAGCATCACAGTGAAGAGATGTTTAGGATGCAACATGAGGTGTGTGTGGGAGTGCTTTTTGCTGTATTCATAAGTATTTTAATTATGGTACGTAGGTTGTAGTTTGCGGATGCAAAAGCCAAAGGGGGGCACGTGAAGGGGTCGAAGAGGGGCAGTGACAGTAGCAGCTCCTCCTGATCACATGCAGCCGGTCACGGGCGGGAGTATACTGCTTTGTCCACTATGGGAGGCAACTGCCAGATAGAGAAGAGGAGCAAAACAAGAGGGAGAAGGGGCCCCTGCCTTAATGTTACCTATCATTCCTCCAACCATGGTACCACCAAAGGTCAGTATTCCATTTCTTCCATTCGACAAATATAGCATCATCCATTGGTGAGTGATCTCAAGAGCAAACTTGTCTTGGCCATTTGATTCTGGTTAGAGCAGTAGATTTATGCTGAATGATTGAGGGTAGATGAGCATTTTGAAACCATCTGTTGTTGAAATAGAATCAGCATTGGATTAAGCAGATCATGAGGAGCATTTGTCATATAATAACCATGACAAATAATTGTCTTCGGTGGTCCTATTCTTTGCATAGCCATTATTAGTAAATTGCCAAAGGATGACAAATGGTCTTTCAAAAGCTCTCCACGAGTTTAAAGGGTTTCTGAGCTGGTTGAAATTTCTGATCTGGATCAGCTTTTTTGTTAATTTGCTATGTTCCATTCTGAGATTTCATAAATGCATGTCAAACTGTCATTTTGGCGTTGTACATTTTTATCTATGCACAAATTATAATACAATATGTGTGCCCCTCACATGCTGATCACCATTACCACCATGCTTACATTTCTACAAATAGTAGCCTGTAACACGACCAACAAAATTCTTGTGAGCTGAATGAAGCTACTAAGATTCCAAATAGATCATATATTGCTAACCAATAACTCTTGCATTCCCCTGGAATGAGATCTAGACGAGGGCCAATTTATATCAGCATCTAGTGCTGATTAAATTGTTCTTCCATGGTACAGTAAAAAAGAATGGATTGAAGTGTCAATTTAACATATGCATATGAAGTTCTACACTCAGAAGAACCTCTCAATGTTAGTTCAATCAATATAACACAATGTACCCTGAAGCGGTTACAACCCTTCCAAGTACAATCTCCATTCTTCTAGTGTATTAGATTTAACATATACATCGCACTGTGAAGTCTTGGGGGGACCCTGACAGAGGAAATAAAAGTTGGGACCTAGAGACTAGTACTAATCATTGAACTGCCCTCACAAGGAAGTTAAAAGTGTTACAGGTTTATGCCCTTTTGTTTTGCTTTTCAAGTTCACATATCAATTAGTGGTAACTTTTTATTTTTTTTCTAAATGAGAAGAAAATATAGCTAAGTTATATTCTGACTCATGCCTGAAATTCCTCTGGGGCATTTGAATGTTATCATTATGATAAAACTAATAAATGTGGACTTGGTTTCTCATAATTTTTATTCGCATAGTTTAGCTCAGTTATTATGTAATAGGAATTTCAAAATTGTACCTAGTGTTTAAGAGTTATATTGGCTTTAGATTAAGATTAGCATATTTGCAATGCTCACATATATACTGGAACTTTGAGGCCATTCATTTCTTTGTTAATAGGCAAACATGAAAAAGTTCATTTCCAAACTTATTATTTATCTCCAGTCATGCCCAAGACTCCTGTAATCTGAGATACAGCTCAAGAGAAATCAAGATTCCTAGTGAAGAAATATAATCGTGACAATTCAGCATAAATCCAGAGATGACAGTGACAAAAATGCAACATCCTGGGTCCTCGGTGAGATTAAAAGAAAAAAAAGAAAACCAGATCACTTAGAATAATGTGATATGATAGTAGTATACAAATGGTCTTTCCTCTTGTACTTTGAGAAATCATTAGAAGGAGATGGTACCAAAATTAGTTCCAAAGGACCATCTGTGTTTGATCTCCATTTGTATTGCTGAAGTATAATTTCAAACATGCATCGCTCAACAATCTTGTGAACTTATAAAGGATTTAACTTCTGCTGAAACTGACAGTGTGTTTTCTGATTCATAGTCTGATTCACTGCGCTACAAATTCCATTTAAGACCGGAGGAGATGATGCTGGCCGCCATGAATGCACATGATTTGGAGCCGTCTTCTGGTGCTGTGGAGCTCGTGAATTCTGCTGGTCTCGTGAATCTGCATGCATTAAAGTAAGTCTTTCAAGGTTTGTTTATGCTGCAACTTCCCCTCATGTCTCTATTTGTTGGCTTTTCTCTTCCTTCGATATCTGTTCAAGGGTGATAACAACAGTAGAAAATGCAAACTGGAGCAGAGTGGCTTTGGTGCAACTCGAACTCAAGGAGAGCAAACATATATAGAATTCATCAGGCTTTACTAAAACCAAGACACTTTATTGTACATTTGCTGCAACTTGAACCATCTAAACTACATTTTTTTTTTTCTGCAACTTGTGTGATTGAGGATATCCAAACTTACATTTCGGAAACTAAAAAAAAAAATTCAAAAGGTAGATGCTTGAAATTAAAAATTAAGGAACAAAAACACTTTTATTTGTGAAAGAAAAAACTAGAGGCACATTTTATGAGCACAATTAGCTCCGATATCTTTGGTGGTTTATTATTATTGCTCATGGTGATCAATACATTAGCATACCGACACTGGTAATAAGATTTCAATCTGAGCCAAGGTTCTATGGGGACTCATGTCCACGTAGTGTAAGATAAAAGAGAAGAGGTTGGTATTGGATGAAGACAAAATTGGTTGCCTAGTTTTGCAAGCCAATAATGACATGTTGGTCTTTCTACATCGTAATTCACTCCGTTATATTTGGTCTATACTCAATAAACAACAGCCTATGGCTCTTATTATTACTATAGGAGACATGAACATGACAATAGGTGCAGGTAAGGTCACAAGACACAATTCATGATTTCCGGGCATGCACACCGTGGAGGACTATTGTCACCATCACCAATCGGCTTAGATTGTGCTTGAGATGAAGACTAAAGCCATTGCTATGGTCAGGATAAAACTTTTCTTCTATCTGATCCAAACATTACTCATTAAGATATTAAATTTAATAATAAAAGATGAAGACGAAATTTCCGTGTTTACTATCTATCAATAATAGTTAGTTAAAATATTTATCAATTAAAAAGTTTTGAATCCTTAACTTTTTTGATTTAGTAGATTATTAGACTAATGCTTTAGGTATAAATAAAAAGTCGAATCACAGTGAAACTTGGTCAGGAATCATCATTCATGGTTAAATATCGATAATTTTTTTATTGTAAATTTTGATTTTTTTTTTATCCTGATATGACTGATGGAGATATTAAATTCATTTTTTTTTTTCTACAAATGATAAGCAGTGAATAATGATATCCTTCAAAATCGACTCTAATCTTAGTGAAACTTGATCACGAATCATCATCACCATTCATGCTGGTTTGATATAAATACTTTAAGTTGGTTATTCTTAGTTCTATTTCAATTTTGATCTCACATGATTCTTGTTCTCGGCAAATCAATCCTTATCTATCCTTGTGTTAATTAAAAAAAAAAAAAACAGAAGAGCATCAAGGAGTAATCATTCATGGAGAATGGCTGGTTTTGTATGTAAACAAAATAATTAATAGAGTTCGGTAGGTAGTTTGTAGTACTCGCCAAAGCAACTCTATACTTCTCCGACTCCAACAATGAAGCTTAATTCATGGCTTCCTTCGCTCCTCCAACTCACATGCCGCTGCTTGAGAACATAAGGCATCCACCAACAGTTGCACTTTTCCCCCCAAACCCCTAAACATCGTGAACAAGAAGAGCCAAGAGGCACAGATCATTCCAGAATTCCCCCCAGGGAATACCACCTTAGCCAGGTTAAAAGGGTGTTCTTCCCTGGTGGCGTCATGGATTCTGGGACACAAGCTTGGTTGTCCCCACGCCGCTGGCGTTGGACATGAACTGGTGGTGGCCTCCTCGCCTTCGCCTGCAGTCACGGGCGGCTGGTTTGAGCGGGCGAGAAGGCAGCAGAGCCTGTTGCTTCGTGGCCGCCCATGGTGTCTACCGCTTCCAGTGACGCTGCTGCCACGTACACTGCACGGTGGGGTCCGCCCGGTTGGTGTACTGCATGCACGTGAGCTTGGGGCTTGGTTTGTTCATACTGTGGACTCTGGTGTGACCAATCGTTTCTTGATGTTGTCATTATAGCTTGGAGTTATGGAGAACATTTGTGTGACCATTATAATCTATCGATGGTTTGATTGATAAATATAGATATTGTTAAGAAAATGTAGTATGTATGAGGCGTGAAGGAGGGTGGAGTTTGCGTACCTCACTCATTAGGTGACCATATGGGAGTGGATGGAGCTCATCAGATCCGTCTGACCGTTTTCGATTGACACAACATGAACCAATTAGGTGACGAGCTCATCAACAAGATCTATCACGCTCTAGCATAGTGTAATAAAGGGCACGAGGCCAATCCTCGGAAAGAATTCCCGGTGCAAAATCAAGGGAGGCATCGACGAAAGTCACCCGATCATCTTTCTCCAGTACTCAAGTCAGTGGCTGCTGGGTTATAACAAACAGAGTCGTGCGAGTTGGACGAGGAGAGGGTGAAGGGATCTCCCTATCTTCCTTTCTCGGTGGTGCTCTCCTCTGGAACAGGGGAATGAGTCGATGGACTAGTGATTCAAGCGGGCTATCTTTTATCAATAGCTTTGCGGTGCCAGAGACTGTCCCATCTTGGCTTAGAGCAACCACAGTGGCAAAGTAGAACCGTGACCAGAAAATGATAGCTAACCTCCTTTGGGGTCTTGAACCAGAACGACGGGGTTTCATCGTATTACTAGAAATCAAGCCTCATGGGGACTTCATCTTACAGAGATATCATGACGGCATCCCACTCTCCAAGGTGATCTTGGCACTGCTATGGAACAGTCGAGGTCCACTCTCGTAATATGGGTAATAATAATAATATGGTAATCAAGTCGTTTATGTGTTAGTCTCGAGGCATATTCTTCCCTCTGCCACATATAAGCTGAGAGATGGCTAAGAATAACCCTACAATTATGAGGATATAAAAAAATCAGATAATATATATATATCAGATCTGCTCTCTCTCTCTTTCTCTCTGTAGGTGGATCAATCTCGTCGATGCATAAAGACCAGCGTATCTTGAGATGCATCCTATGATCTTATTAGGTTAATCTGCAGCCGATATATATGTATGCTGCAGCAGCAGGCCTGGAGACTGCAGCCACATCAAGGACTGGTGTACTCTCGTCAGCTGCAGCAGATTGGCTTCATCCTGCTATTTCTATGGGCGATATCCGACAGCAGTACTCTGATCGAAGCATGGCGCAAAAAAGCCAATCCAATTCTGCAGCCCAAGGCAAGAGAGAATAAACCATGCATGCTTTTAGTGTGATCTGCACACCTGTGAATCACGGTACGTACAGGCTCTGTATGCACAACAGTTGTGCATCTCACCTCCTTCAGAAGATGTGGAGAACAGTTGGTCGATTGGTTTGATCGTGACCGCGCCGATCCACTGGAAGCTGTGGCAACATTGCCATGTGTCTCTGAGCGACTTCTAAGTGGAGGAGCTGCAACTCCTCGAAAATGAATGCCCTCATCGTTTTCTTCTAACTTAGAATTATTATTATTAGTGAACAAATATATCGTGATCGATGAGTTAACATGATTAGATTCGTGGGTCAATATCGAGAGCCTACTGTGAAGTAATCTGGATGATGAGGTAGTCGAGCCTTCAGGAAGGAGTGCTATTGGCGTTGGTCGAGATCGGGGTCGATTAACAACTCCACATTGCTGAGCGGCCAACGCTCCCGTGCCGAGTCACTCCTGTCAATGAATGGTCGCCCTCCTGCAAAAATGGCCTCCGTCGGGTGGTTCCCGACTGTGGCCCCTCCGACGAACAAGTTAGTAACGAGAGGGATTGCTTTTGCTTTTTCCCTTTTTGTTTTCTCCTCCTCCCCCCCGGCCGAAAGCCGGCCAGGGGTTTTATACTATGGCGCGAGGGTTGATGGTGCGTCGATTCGGCGTCGCCGTCGACACCCGAGGGATGGGACGGCCCTTCTGACCAGTCGTCGTTCCGGGATGTGTAGAGCGGCGTCAGACGGCACCGCCCTGAGCTCCCGAGATGGGACGTGTGGCATATCTTCTTGGTACGAGCTCCCGGGACGGGACGTGTGGCATATCTCCTTGGTACGAGCTCCCGGGATAGGACGTGTGGCGTAAGGCTCTGACTTGGCGTGCTATGTCGTATTCAGACTGCCAAAATATACCGTATCATTTCTCCCCCCTGCCAAGGCATGTCGTGGGGTCTTTAACGGGCCAAGAGGCATGCTTGAGTTGGAGGGGTGCTGATCACTTAGGAGGGGAAAATGGAATAGACTCGTCATGGGGTGATCGGAGGGGTAATGCCCCATGCCTCGAGCAGGATTGACTCTGCTAGTCGGGCAGTCGGGACCTATCGTCTTGGTCGATTGGATAATCGGTTTGGCGCAGTTCGAAGTTACGGACCCCGATTTTGCGAGTCGGCGAGCAAACCGAGGTGACCCAATTAGAGCTACGAATCGTGGATCAACGTGGAACGACTGATGCGTCAGACGGGGTGGGGAGTCGGGTCGACCGTGAGGTGTGACTCGGGCGCAGGGTTGTTCGAGATGTGACTCGGGCATCGGATCGACCGCGAGGTATGACTCAGGCGTTAGGTTATTCGAGATACGGCTTGGGCATTGGAGTAAGCCGTGAGGTATGACTCAGGTGTCAGGTTGTTCGAGATGAGGCTCGGGCATCGGATCGACCGCAAGGTATGACTCGGGCATTAGGTTGTTCGAGATGCGGCTTAGGCATTGGATTTGATTGCGAGGTATTGCTAGTCATAGGTGCCCAGCAAGCCAATCACGTGAGTAATGGCACGTGTGACTTGATACAGAATCTTTTTGCTTATTATATTTTGGCGTATATCACTTTATAACTATTGCATAAATGCATATATATATTGTGATGTCCTTGGATTTGTGCAATAGGAATCGGATCGTGATGAGATCACGATAATAAGATCGATTCACCTTTAAACACATATCCTAAATAATCCCGGTCATAGGTTACTCGAGAGGGACATCGTGATAACCGGACAGACTGGTGTGCTGTATACCCGTCCATATGATGGATGCAGCTGGTCTCATAGCTGCTCGTGTAGGGACACTAGGGATACAATACAGGTGCTCATTGGAGAATGAGTTCACTGATTGATCCGCTTACGGAATGCTGGATGGTTGATGATGCCTTATTATCAGACAGCGATTCCGTAGTCCTAGTGGTGTATCTGGTCCTTAGACTTGAGACACCAAAGATATCTTGTATGAGTGCTCCACTCTTTGATACCAGACTTATAGGTTTGGCTGTCCCAAATCTAGTACAGTTGGTCATTGGGAGTGGTAGTCGACCTTACGAGGGCTATTGAGTGTCGATAGAGGATCATTCACTCTCGGCGTCATGAGAGGAATATCCCATGTGTTCTTGCTCAAACAAATCCCTGGCCAGGGTCATTCGGGTTGAGAGAGAAAGAGTTCTCTAGGAGAATCCGATTAGAGCGAGACTCGAGTAGAAATCGTATGGGTCTGACAGCACCATGCTCGATATATGGTCTCTGGGATATTAGATGAATGAGGGACTATAGGTACACGGTAACTGAGGACAAACATGTCCAATGGATTGGATTCCCTTGTATCGTTTGGGGACTACGGCGTAGTGGCCTAGTACGTCCGTAGTCGATGAGTCGAGTGAATTATTACAGAGATAATAATTCACTGAGTTAGAAGGAGTTCTGACAAGTATGACTCATGGCCAGCTCGATATTGGGCCTAGAGGGTCACACACATATGGTAGGCATTGCGATGAGTAGAGGTTCGGATATGAGATATCCGACGGAACCCTTGTCTTATTGGATGCAGATCCAATACCCACTAGGGGAGGACCCATTAGGGTTTGACAGGGGACCTCTATAAATAGGAGGGATTCAGAGCCTCATAAGCTAGAGCCTTTGCTTGCTTTTCCTATTCTCCTCTCCCTCTCCACCTCAGAGCAAGCTTGGAGTTTTGAGGAGCGTCGTCGCAACCCTACTGTGTGGATCACCGCTAGAGAGGAGGATGCTTAACCTCCTTCACCCTCTCCTAAGGATCTGCAAGGAAACAGGGATATACGATCTCCCTAGGTAATACAACCTACTCTATACGCAGTTTTAAGTTTCGTGGATTTTGCGCACCAATCTTCGCACGACGATGAACATCTTTTTGGGAATCGGGGATTTTGTTTTCTTGTTCTTCCACTGCGCATATGATGTCGCCCCCAAGATTTCCTAATAGTGGTATCAGAGCCAGGTTGTTCGTGCGAATGATTGGTTTTGAACTGCGTGTGTTGTGTTTTGAAGAAACTTTTGACGTTAAAATCGTTGACGCAAAAACAAGGAAGGGCAACAACAGTTGCTGCCCTCGATCTGCGTGTGTGCAGCACAACCGTAGGCGGGTAGCATAGGGGCTGCGTCTGCAGCAGCCGGCCGGCGGCCTGCTTGCAGCAAGCTTGCGTCCGGCGGGGCTGGCAACCCGCGGGCAGAGGCACCTGCGGCCGCTTCTCCTGCGGGGTGAGGTGCCGCAGGGCAGCGGCGCTTGCCGCCGCTGCTCCCGCAGGCGAAACCCCCCCCCACAGGGGTGGCCGCCCGGCGGGATAGCACCGCCTGCGGGCGTTGCCCCGCCGGTAGAACCGCCCGCGGGGGCACCCACCTACAACGGCAGCGCCGCCAGCGGGCGTGTGCCGCCTGTAGGCGAGGGCAGCGCCCTCGCCCCGCCGCACAGGCCGCCGCCAGTAGGGTGGCGGCGACGGTAGCAATAAGAGGGAATTAGGGTTTTGGGCAAAAAGATAGTTTTGTCCCTATGAATTTGAGAAATTTCAGTTTCTGTCTTTTGTCCAAATTATGAAAATACCCTTAGGAATTGAGAAATTCCCTACATGTCTCTGATTTCAGAAAATATTAATTAATTAAAAGGTTTAGTTGATTATTATTTTTATTATTATCTAGTAGTCCTACATGATGATGATTATTTATACATGTGATGTATGATGTGTGGACGGATGATCATGGACCGTGTAATGTGTATACTTGTGATTATTATTATTGAGGTCTGCGAGCCTCCATTATATTTCTCGTTTATTGTCGGGCCTGCGTGCCTATGATTAAGTTGTAATCACATGAGGAGGCGCAGCGGGAGCGTGGATGCGATAGCGGGACCCACGAGACGGTCAAGATGTCGACGGAACCGACTAGGACGAGATGGACGATCATAGGGCATGGAGATGCACCATTGCACACATAAATCTTGATATGAGTGATTAAGCCTATTGGCTCGGGCCTAATCATATTAGGTTGTGGCCAATGATCATCTGGTGTGATTGCTTATACACATACTAGATATGTATATATATTTACATGCGATATAGATATATATTAAATATGTATATATGTGACATGTCATATTAGGAGACCAAATTATAGAAACATCTCTCGATAATATTAAGTCAGTAAACGTGAGGCAATTAGATTGACCCACGTGGCCTTTCATCGTTATAAGTAGGAACCGATTCCCGGTGTAGGTTGAGTTGGTCGAGTCCCTCGAGACTCACCTATATCGTGATTCGCTATCTTGCTTACGACATAGAGATGTCACTAGTGACCTGAGGGCATGGTATGCTTGGTCGAGTCCCTCGAGGGTATATCATCAAATCAGACTCATCTTGTAACGAAGGTGTTGACTTAACCGAGCATCATGGTTGGTCGAGTCCCTCGAGGCCATGGTGATTTGGAGGCCGAACAGGACGGGAATCACAAGGAGTTATGATCGGCAAGAGTTGCCTACCTTTTAAGCTTAGTGTGATTGGTCGAGTCCCTCGAGGTTATACTAAGACGCTGATTAGATCCTGATCCCCACTAGAAGTCTGTCGGAGACTTCCGTTTCACGTGCTGAGGGTGTTGCGTGACTCGTTAGTAAAATAGTGGGAGCATATTAAGATAGAAGTCCATATCTTGATAGTTTATTTCTTGCAAAATCTGTATGTTATTCATTTTTGCTGCATCTTTATTTTCAGAAAATGTCGCTTTCAAATCCCTTACGTGGCATACTTGATGTCAACCGCCTCACTGGTCCAAATTATACGGATTGGCTCTGTAACTTGAGAATTATTCTCACAGAGGAGAAAATCGTGTACGTCCTTAATACAATGATGCCTACCCTCGAAGAAGGGGCAAGCGAGGATGAGATCTCTCGCTACGCGAAGTACATTGATGACTCCACTCTTGCTTAGTGCTATATGTTGGGCTCTATGACTCGTGAGTTACAGAGATAACATGAAAAGATGGATGCCAGATCCATTCTCCTACATGTCCGCAAATTGTTTGAGGAACAGGGAAGGACTCAGGGATATGAGATATCCAAGAGCCTCTTCCGCGCTAGGATGGCTGAGGGGACACCAGTTCAGAACCATGTCCTAAAGATGATTGAGTGGATAGAGAAACTCACAAGTCTTGGAATGGTCATAGAGGATAACTTGTGTGTGGACATTGTGCTTCAGTCCCTACCAGATTCCTTTTCACAATTCATAATGAATTTTAATATGAACAAGCTTGAGGTGACTCTCCCAGAGCTCCTCAATATGTTGAGGGAGGCAGAGAGTACTATTAAGAAAGAGAAGTCAGTTCTCTACACTGGTGAGACCAGAAAGAAAAGGAAAGCAGAAAGGTCCCTTAAGAAGGGAAAGGGCAAGGGCAAACCAGGTAAAGCAAAGGTTGCTAAGAAAGACCCAGCAAAGGACAAAGGTCAGTGCTTCCACTATGGTAAAGATGGGCACTGGAAGAGAAACTGCAAAGAGTACCTTGCAGAAAGGGTGAAACAAAAGCTTGATGAAGCTTCAGGTACATTCATGATCAATCTCCATTTGTCAGACTCTTATGATAACACATGGGTATTGGATACCAGTAGTGCTTATCATATATGCAATTCGTTGCAGGTTCTGGCAAGGCCTAGGAGACTAGAGAGAGGCGAGATGGACCTCAAGATGGGTAATGGAGCAAAAGTTGCTGTAGTAGCTATTGGCGAGGTCGCCCTACTTCTGCCTAGTGGAGCTTTTATTGCATTAGATGCATGTTATTTTGTTCCTTCTATTATCAAAAACATTATCTCCATTTCATGTTTAACAGTTATTGGATATAAATTTGTTTTTGAGAACAATGGTTGTTCGATATTATTAGATGATAAGATCATCATGAAAGGAACATTGCATAATGGTTTATTTATGTTAGACACTACTCCACATATCATGAATGTAAATATGTCCAAAAGGAAACGAGATGAGATGAACAGTGCATACTTGTGGCATTGTAGGCTAGGTCACATCCATGAAAGAAGGATTCAAAAGTTGCTAAATGATGGATATCTAGATCCATTCGACTATGTGTCATATGCAACTTGTGAGCCTTGCATTCGTGGAAAACTGACCAACTCTCCATTTAGTGGAATTGGAGAGAGAGCCATTGAGCTATTGGAACTCATACATAGTGATGTATGTGGACCCATGTCAACTCGTGCCATTGGAAGTTACTCCTACTTCATTACATTTACTGATGATTTCTCAAGGTATGGATATGTGTACTTAATGAAGTACAAGTCCGAGGCCTTTGAGAAATTCAGAGAGTATAAGAATGAGGTGGAGAACCATACTGGAAAGAGTATCAAAACTCTTCGATCAAATCGAGGAGGTGAGTACTTAAGTACAGAGTTTACTCAGTTCCTCAAGGACCATAAGATATTATCCCAATGGACACCTCCTTATACACCTCAGCTCAATGGTGTCTCTGAAAGGAGAAATCGTACGTTATTAGACATGGTACGGTCCATGATGAGTTTCGCTGACCTACCCATCTGATTCTGGGGATATGCCCTAGAAACCGCAGCTTACCTTTTGAACAGAGTTCCAACTAAGTCGGTAGTGTCTACACTATATGAGATATGGAAAGGGAAGAAGCCTGATCTTAAGGTTGTTAAGATTTGGGGCTGCCCTGCCCACGTTAAAAGACACAACCCCGATAAGTTAGAATCAAGGACAGAGCGATGCAAATTTGTGGGATACCCCAAGGAAACTTGTGGGTATTATTTCTATCATCTTGAGGACCAAAAGGTCTTTGTAGCTAAGAGAGCAGTGTTCCTTAAGAAAGAACACATTCTTGGCGGAGACAGTGGGATAATGATAGAGTTGAGCGAGGTTGGAGAACCAAGCTCAAGCACCACTCTACAGCCCGAGTCTGTTCGGGTATCTAATACACAAGTTTCAACTTTACGCAGGTCTGATAGAGTATCCCATCCTCCTGAGAGATATGTGGGACATATTAGAGGAGAGGATATTGAGGATATTGATCCTCAGACCTACGAGGAGGCTATTATGAGTATAGACTCAAGGAAGTGGCAAGAAGCCATGAATTCTGAGATGGATTCTATGTACTCCAATAAGGTTTGGAACCTAGTTGATGCGCCCGAAGGTATTGTACCCATCGGTTGCAAGTGGATCTTTAAGAAAAAGATCGGAGTAGATGGAAAGGTAGAGACCTATAAAGCAAGGCTAGTGGCTAAAGGGTATCGTCAAAGGCAAGGTGTTGACTATGACGAAACCTTCTCACCCATAGCAATGCTAAAATCCATCAGAATTCTATTGGCTATTGCAGTACACTATGATTATAAGATCTGACAGATGGATGTGAAAACTGCATTCCTCAATGGGAACCTCGAGGAGGAGGTGTATATGATGCAACCTAAGGGATTCGTGTCCAAGAACTGCCCAGATAAGGTGTATAGGTTGCTTAGATCCATTTATGGACTAAAGCAAGCTTCCCGAAGTTGGAACATAAGATTTGATGAGGCAATCAGATCTTATGACTTCGTTAAGAATGAAGATGAGCCTTGTGTATACAGGAAGGTAAGTGGGAGCGCTATCACCTTTTTGGTGTTATATGTGGATGACATCCTCATCATTGGGAATGACGTAGGAATGCTATCCACAGTAAATGCTTGGTTATCTAGACACTTCTCCATGAAGGACTTAGGGGAAGCATCCTATATTTTGGGGATTAGAATCTATAGAGATATATCCAAGAGGATGATTGGCTTGTCCCAGTCTAGGCACATAGAAACCATTGTCAAAAGGTTTGACATGAAAAATTCCAAGAGAGGTCTCATACCGATGAGATATGGGATATCGCTTTCTACGAGTATGTCCCTAAAGACTCCAAAAGAAAGGGCGAACATGAATATGATATCTTATGCCTCAGCAATAGGGTCTATCATGTATGCCATGCTATATACTAGGCTTGATATAGCGCATGCTCTGAGTGTCACGAGCAGGTATCAAGCGGATCCAGGCTTGGAGCACTGGAAAGCAGTAAAGTGTATCCTTAAGCACTTGAGAAGGACTAAGGATCTTTTACTAGTATATGGAGGTAATAGCCTTAAGGTTGAAGGCTACATTGACTCAAGTTTTCAGTCTGATGTCGATGATAGCAAGTCGAATTCAGGGTATGTGTACACCTTGAATAGAGGAGCAGTGTGCTGGAAGAGTTCCAAGCAAGATACTACTGTTGACTCGTCCACAGAGGCAAAGTATATTGCTGCATCAGATGCAGCAAAGGAGGGAGTCTGGTTGAAGATGTTCATCACAGATTTGGGAGTCGTTCCGGATAGCGATAAGTTGACTTCCTTATATTGCAACAACTATGGGGCGATTACTCAAATAAGGGAACCCGGGTCTTATCAGAAGTGTTCTGAGGAGGTTCCAACTTATTAGAGAGATCGTAACCCGAGGAGATGTAGCAGTGGAAAGAGTTCCATCCGAAGATAACATTGCAGATCCACTGACAAAGCCGTTGTCTCATTTTGTCTTTGAGCGTCACAGGGGTCTGATGGGGATCAGACACATAGGTGATTGGCTTTAGGTCAAGTGAGAGATTGCTAGTCATAGGTGCCCAGCAAGCCAATCACGTGAGTGATGGCACGTGTGACTTGATACAGAATCTTTTTGCTTATTATATTTTGGCATATATCACTTTATAACTATTGCATAAATGCATATATATATTGTGATGTCCTTGGATTTGTGCAATAGGAATCAGATCGTGATGAGAACATGATAATGAGATCGATTCACCTTTAAACACATATCCTAAATAATCCCGGTCATAGGTTACTCGAGAGGGACATCGTGATAACCGGACAGACTGGTGTGCTGTATACCCATCCATATGATGGATGCAGCTGGTCTCATAGCTGCTCGTGTAGGGACACTAGGGATACAGTGCAGGTGCTCATTGGAGAATGAGTTCACTGATTGATCCGCTTACGGAATGCTGGATGGTTGATGATACCTTATTGTTAGATAGCAATTCCGTAGTCCTAATGGTGTATCTGGTCCTTAGACTTGAGACACCAAGGATGTCCTATATGAGTGCTCCACTCTTTGATACCAGACTTATAGGTTTGGCAGTCCCAGATCTAGTATAGCTGGTCATTGTGAGTGGTAGTCGACCTTACGAGGGCTATTGAGTGTCGATAGAGGATCATCCACTCTCGGCGTTATGAGAGGAATATCCCATGTGTTCTTCCTCAGACAAATCCCTGGCCAAGGTCATTCGGGTTGAGAGAGAAAGAGTTCTCCGGGAGAATCCGATTCGAGCGAGACTCGAGTAGAAACCGTATGGGTCTGACAACACCATGCTTGATATACGATCTCTGGGATATTAGATGAATGAGGGACTATAGGTACACAGTAACTGAGGACAGACAGGTCCAATGGATTGGATTCCCCTGTATCGTCTGGGGACTACGGTGTAGTGGCCTAGTACGTCCGTAGTCGATGAGTCGAGTGAATTATTACAGAGATAATAATTCACTGAGTTAGAAGGAGTTCTGACAGGTATGACTCACGACGAGCTCGATATTGGGCCTAGAGGGTCACACACATATGGTAGGCATTGCGATGAGTAGAGGTTCGGATATGAGATATCCGACGGAACCCTTGTCTTATTGGATGCAGATCCAATACCCACTAGTGGAGGACCCATTAGGGTTTGATAGGGGACCTCTATAAATAGGTGGGATTCAGAGCCTCATAGGCTTGAGCCTTTGCTTGCCTTTCCTATTCTCCTCTCCCTCTCCACCTCAGAGCAGGCCTGGAGTTTTGAGGAGCGTCGTCGCAACCCTGCTGTGTGGATCACCGCTAGAGAGGAGGACGCTTGACCTCCTTCACCCTCTCCTAAGGATTTGCAAGGAAACAGGGATATACGATCTCCGTAGGTAACACAACCTACTCTATACGTAGTTTTAAGTTTCGCAGATTTTGCGCACCATTCTTTGCACGACGACGAACATCTCTTTGGGAATCGGAGATTTTGTTTTCTTGTTTTTCCGCTGCACATATGATGTCGCCCCAAGATTTCCCAACAGGTATGACTCGGGCGTTAGGTCATTCGAGATGCGACTCGAGCATCGGATCGACCGCGAGGCATCGGATCCAGACCTGTGGGCCGAGCGGTTATGCTCATGCTCAGGTTTCGGTGCCAACGAGTTGCCTATCGAGAGCGATCTGGAGTGACCCGGGCAGGAGCCTAACCTACGGGCCGAGCAACTATGCTCGCGCTCAGGTTTCGGTGCCGATGGGTCGCCCGTCGAGAGTGATCTGGAGCGACCCGAGTAGGAGTTGGAATCACAAGCCGAGTGATTATAATCAGGCTCGGGCCTTGGTGCCGGTCGGGTCACCTATCGAGAGCGATCTAGAGTGACCCGGGCAGGGGCTGGAATCGTGAGCTGAGTGATTATACTCGGACTCGAGCCTTGGAGCCGATGGGTCGCCTGTCGAGAGCGATCTGGAGCGACTCGGGCAAGAGCTTGACCTGCGGGCCGAGCGACTATGCTCGTGCTTAGGTTTCGGTGCCTACGGGTCACTTGTCGAGAGCGATCTGGAGCAACCCGGGCATGAGCTGGAATCGCAAGTCGAGTGATTATACTCAGGCTCAAGCCTTCGTGTCGGTCAGGTTGCCTATCGAGAGCGATTTGGAGTGACCCGGGCAAGAGCCTAACCTGCGGGCCGAGCGACTATGCTCGTGCTCAGGTTTCTGTGCCAGTAGGTCACCTGTCGAGAGCGATCTGGAGTGACTCGGGCAGGAGCTGGAATCACGAGCTGAGTGACTATTATCTGGATGTCGGTTCATGCCGTCATGCCACGTGGCGGGCCGAGCGAAGCGTCACTTCAGCCTGGTGGGAAACTTTTTATTTAAATGGCCTTCGACGGTGGTCCTTGGGCGATGGGATGCTTTTGGCGCGGGCTCCGAGGTAGGCGAATCTGGTGGATCCGAGGGGTTGTGACGGGTCTTAAATGTGGCGATTGTTTCTCTCCTTGGGAAACCCCAACCGCCGCCTCGCTATGGTTAGCCCGCCTTTTATAAATCCTCCCCTGGGTGGTTATCATCACATTTGCCTTCAACCCCCCGTCCCATGCCTCGGCTTCCTTCTTGCAACTCGATCATCCTTCCTATTTCATCCTTCGTCCCGCGCCCCATCTTTTGCTTGTAATTTTGACGTCAGGATGTCTCCGTCATCGTCTTTGTCGTTGTCTTCATCTCCTTCCCCTTCTCCTCCTCCTTCTCCTTCTTCTTTTTCTGGGGGTTCCCGGGACGAGGTGGTCTGTGTGTCTTCGGGTAGTGCCTCCTCATAGGCCTTAGGGAGTTCGGCCGCGCTTAAAGCTCTCAAGTCATGGCATGATGTGGACTTGGTGGTGACTGAGGACCTTTTGAGAGTGCTTCAGGATCGCTACCACATCCCGGAGCATTACGGTCTACATGTCCCTCAATCCGAGCAGTGGCCGTATGATCGGTTTCTTGATGGGTTCGAGCTGACCGTGGGGGCGCTTGAGGCGGGGCTGCGGTTCTCGGTGCACCTTGTCATTAGGGACTGTCTTTGCCTTTGGGGGATCTCACCCTCCCAGGTGTCACCGAACTCATGGCGGTACCTGGTGGCCTTCATCTGGGAGTGTCGAGGAGTTGGGATCAAGCCGTCCCGGGCCCTCTTTTTGACTTGCTTCCGCTTGGGCAGGGGGCCAGATGGGTACTACCTGACCGCCCGTAGCGGTTTTAAGATTAGTGGTGTGCCTTCCAACAACAACGGTTGGAAAAGGCATTTCTTCTTCATTAGCTACAGCGAAGAGTGGGGCTTCAGCACAGGGTGGGCCTTTCGGACCATCGATAACGCCCCCCCCACACTCTCCGATGGGGAAACTACGATCGTGGATCGACTGAGGGGTATCCTGTCCTCCTCTCGGGCAATTAAGGAGATGACCGAGGGGGGAATAGTTGAAGCAGAGATGAGCCCCGCCACTAGGGGTATGGCCATTTGCTTATGATGGCTTGTTCGCTTGTCCTGACTTATCTGACCGACCAGTCTTCTTTTGCAGTGATGGTGGATCTTCATTCGGTGAAGAAGACAGCCAGCGTCAAGGCTGTCGTGCCCCCATCTCAGGACGGGGAGGGCTCTGGAGGTAGGGAGCCCTCACAGGAGGGCACTCCAAAGAGGGCGTCGGAGTCTCCGGTAGAGGGGCGCCCTCTGAAGAGGACGAAGGCTTTGGCTCGGAAAACACCCACGAGCCCCGCCACTTGCTCAAGCGCCATCCTGGGATTGCCCGAGGCCGCCCCCCAGGGTGAGGGCTCGGGGGGCGTGCAGGGGAAGGGATCGGCCGGGTCGTCCGTTGGCGACCCTTCCAAGAGGGCGCTGTTGCACCCATTACTGATACGGGAGTTGTGTTGTGTCCACTCCTAGGCCAGCAGTGAGCAGTACTAGGCTTCAAGTATGGCCGATCTCCCAGTCGGGGAATCGGGGGCCCCCTATGCCGCCCGGTGGTCGACCCGTAGGGCCGACAATCGCATCTGGGGCGACAGGTCTACAGCTCAGGAGTTCCTCCGGGGGGCGCTCCACCCTGTTAGGATCAAGAGCACTAAGAGGGGGAGGGGGGGGGGGGGGGTGAATTAGTGCAGCGGAAAACCTTCTGCTATTAAAATCGAAAACTGCTTTCGTTCGATAGAAGTGATTTTGGTAAGAAAGCCGATTCGTAAATCACTTCAACTTTTGACTAGGAGAGATGCAGCAAAGATATGAATGCAGTTTGTAGTTATGATGGAAATCAGAATATAAGCGCAAACTGAAATACGACATTCGTACGATAAAAGCGATTTCGATATAAAAGCTGATTCGTAAACCACTTTAACTTGAGATAAGGCGAGATGCAGTTAAAGCAAAGATATAAAGTCAGTTTGTAGTTATAATGGAAATCAGAATGTAAGCGCAAACTGAAATACGACGTTCGTACGATAAAACTGATTTGCGTCTTAAACCTCGATTCGGAAATCATTGAACTTTGAAACACGTTCGTAAAAACATAGAAGGCAGTAAGCTATTGAGGAGGTTTGCAGTAAAGATAAGATGCTCAAAGTAAATGCAAACTGAGATTTAGAGTGGTTCGGTCAATCTTGACCTACTCCACTTTTGGCTTCCTCCACCGACGAGGTCATCGACGTCAACTAGAGGCCTTCCTTCAATAGGCGAAGGCCAACCACCCTTTTACAGTTTCACTCCTTTTGACAGGCTTAGGAGACAACCCTTACAGAATTTTCTCTCCTCTCTTTACAGCTCAGAACTTTGAAGAATAGAGGGAGAAGAATTTTCGGCCTTTACAACAATTTTGAGCTCTAAGAATCACAGAAAAAGATCAAGATTTCGGTGTAAGTTGATACCCTTTTAGTGCTGAATGGGTGGGGTATTTATAGGCCCCAACCCAGTTCAAATTTGGAGCTCAAAACTGTCAATTCCCGGAATTCCGAGATCAGGCGGTTGCACCTCCTGATTGGAGCGGTTGCACCGCCTAGCAGAGCTCGAAGACTGAGCCTCTAGGCGGTGCTACCTCCTGTCAGGGGCGGTTGCACCTCCTGATAGAGCTCGAAGACTAAGCTCAGGCGGTTGCACCTCCTGACTGAGGTGGTTGCACCGCCCGGCAGAGCTCGAAGATCGAGCTCAGGCGGTGCCACCTCCTGTCAAGGGAGGTTGCACCGCCTAGTCCCGCTCGGGGACTGAGCCCCAGGCGGTGCCACCGCCTAGCTGGAGCGGTTGCACCTCCCAGTCTCACTCGGAGACTGAGCCCAGGTGGTGCAACCTCCTGCCTTGGGCGGTTCAACCGCTTGGCAGAAATCAGGGTCCGAATGGGTTGATCCATTCGGCCCAATTTGGGTTTTTCAGGGGCCCAATTGCCCCAAGATTAAGTTAATGGGATCACCTCCCATTTCCAACTTAATCAATGTGCTGACTATAATTTTTCCTAAGACATTTACTGTAACTTGCTCCGGTGCGTCAATCGCTTCTTCCGGCGAACTTCCGGCGAACTTCCGTCGATCATCCGATGAACCCTCGGTGATGCTCCTGCGGACTTCCGGCAAACTCCTGGACTTGCGACGATTCACTTGGTGAGTTCTGACGAGCTTCTTTGGCAAGCTTATGGACTTCTCGGATTTGTTCACGCAGAACTTCCGACGATTGTCCGAACTTCCGTCGAACTCTCGAACTCCCAACGTGATCATTGTCTTGACTCCGGCGCAACTCCTGCTGCATGTCTCACTTTCATCATAGTTAATCCTGCACACTTATCTCAACATATAGATTAGATAACAAATGACAATTGACTTCATCATCAAAATCCGAGATTCAACAATCTCCCCCTTTTTGATGATGACAATCAATTAATAATGGAGTTAACCTTAACTCCCCCTGTCTAGATGCCATACTTGAGATAAGTCATTCTTGAATTCAAAACCTAAGAATTCAAGAGATATATTGATAAGTTAAAATCATTTGAACTTATCAATACTCCCATCATGATTCCCATCATGATGTATCTCTTTGAAGATGATGTCAAGGCTTGACATTCATTTTCAAATATAATAAGTTTGAATAATGGTAATAGTAGTAATTCATCATATAATAAGATATCAACATGTAAAGCTGTGAAGTAAGATTTTGATATCATTACATAATGTATACATTTCAAATATTTTAGCAAGTATTGCATTTCTTCACATGGTAAGATATCAACTCAAGGCATAATGCAGATTAATGCATGGCATCTGTTCATATATCTCTTGGTGATGCAAGTATGGCATAATCATAGCATCAGTGTTTATAGCATCAATTCATATATTTCTCCCCCTTTGTCATCAACAAAAAGCATGGTAGTTGTGATACCAGCAAATTATCGAGCATATAAAGGAAGGCATGATACGTAGATTGCGTTGAATATTTCTTCCTCTTGTTTTGTTATAATCCTTTTTGCATGAAGGAGGAAAGCCATTTGTGATACCAGCTATTTGTGAGTTTACTTTGAGTCAAGATATGTGTGTGAAACAGCTTTTTGCAAGTAAAAATACTATCATCCACATTTCAAGATAGAATTCATAAGCAGGAATCATTTCATCAAATCCATTTCAGAAAAGAAATATTTTTCATAAGAGTGTATGAGAGAATTCGATTTTTAGCATTCCAATTGTTAAGCGAATTCGAAAAATGAAGTGAACTCTTTCATACATTCGAACAAGACTATGCTATAGATTTTCAAATACAAGACAAAACATTTTTGTATTCAACACATAATTTCCAACATGTTATTTAGGCATGTAATGGCAATCAAGTGATTTGAGCATTTAATAAAGTCCAAAAAATAATTTTAACTAGTTTATGTATTCGGACACATCAACATTCCTAATTCTCTTCTTATGAAATCAAATTACTCTTCACTCAGAGGTTTTATAAAAATATCAGCTAGTTGATGTTTAGTATCAATGAACTCTATGATTACGTCATGATTAGTAACATGATCTCGTATAAAGTGATGTCTAATATCAATATGTTTTGTTCTCGAGTGTTGTATAGGATTTTTGGTTAAGCATATTGCACTTGTGTTATCACATTTAATGGGAATATTTTTAAGATGAACTTTGTAATCTTCTAAGGTATTTTTCATCCATACAACTTGTGTACAGCATGCACTTGCTGCAATATATTCAGCTTCGGTTGTTGATAGTGCAACCGAGTTTTGTTTCTTAGATGACCAGGAAACAAGGGCATGTCCTAAAAATTGACATGATCCTGATGTGCTTTTTCTATCTAGTCTACAGCCAGCAAAGTCCGCATCAGCATAAGTAATTAACTCAAGATTCTCTGATTTTGGGTACCATAATCCTAGATTTGTGGTACCATTAAGATATCTAAGTATTCTTTTAACTGCTTTGAGATGAGATATCTTAGGGTTTGATTGAAATCTAGCACAAAGTCCTACACTGAACATGATGTCTAGTCTGGTTGCAGTGAGGTAAAGTAAACTTCCTATCATACCCCTATAAGTTTTTTGATCGAAGCTTTCTCCACTTTCATCAATTTCTAACTTAGTGGAGGTGCTCATAGGAGTGTTAATAGCCTTTGAGTTATTCATATTAAACTTTTTTAATAAATTCATAGCATATTTAGTTTGACTAATAAAGATACCATTGCTTAGTTGTTTGATTTGTAAGCCTAGGAAGAATGTTAATTCTCCCATTAAACTCATTTCGAATTCAAGACTCATAGTTTTAGCAAACGATTCACAAAGAGATTCATCCGTGGAACCAAAGATAATATCATCAACATAAATCTGAACAATGAGAAAATTATTTTTAAAATTCTTGATGAATAATGTAGTATCAACCTTGCCTTTTGTGAAATTATTTTCAATAAGAAAAGAACTAAGTCTCTCATACCAAGCCCTTGGGGCTTGTTTTAAACCATAGAGAGCTTTAGTTAATCTAAACACATGATTAGGGAGGCTATTATTTTCAAATCCAGGAGGTTGTTCAACATAGACTTCTTCGGAAATAAAGCCATTAAGAAAAGCGCTTTTAACATCCATTTGAAACAACTTAAAATTATTACTACTAGCGTAGGCAAGGAGCACCCTTATGGCTTCCAATCGAGCCATAGGAGCGAAGGTTTCTTCATAATCGATACCTTCTTCTTGGTTGAAACCTTTGGCCACTAATCTAGCCTTGTTTCTAACCACGATACCATTTTCATCTTGCTTGTTTCTAAATACCCATTTAGTACCAATAACTAAATGGTCATTTGGCCTAAGAACAAACTTCCACACCTCATTTCTCTCAAATTGATTCAATTCATCTTGCATTGCGATAATCCATGAATCATCTTTCATGGCTTCGTCAACACATTTGGGTTCAATTTGAGAGAGAAAAGCGGCGTTCGCACAAAAATCTTTAAGAGAAGATCGTGTTTGAACCCCCTTTAATGTGTCTCCTAAGATTAGCTCCTTGGGATGAGCATCTACATACTTCCAATCCTTGGGTAAGGATGTTTCGGAAGTGGATGCATCCAAGTTGCTAGTTGGAGATGGGGTTTCATTTAAATTTAAGGAATCAAAATTAACATCATCATCAAAATCATTTTTCCTGATTTCGGAAATCTCATTGAAAACAACATGAATGGATTCTTCAATAATTAAGGTTCTTTTATTGAAGATACGAAAAGCTTTAGAAACCGAAGAATAACCAAGAAAGATTCCTTCATCGGATTTAGCATCAAATTTTCCTAAGTTATCCTTTTCATTCAAGATAAAACACTTACACCCAAAGACTTTAAAATATGAAACATTGGGTTTTTTGTTGTTCCGTAACTCATAAGAAGTTTTGGTAAGTAAGGGTCTTACCAGAACTCTATTCAAAATATAACATGCGGTATTTACGGCTTCGGCCCAAAAATATTTTGGTAGGCTATGTTCATTCAACATGGTTCTTGCCATTTCTTGTAAATTTTGATTTTTTCTTTCTACTACTCCATTTTGTTGAGGATTTCTTGGAGTAGAGAAATTATGGTTGTATCCATTGAGTTCACAAAATTCTTGGAAATCATAGGTTTGAAATTCTCCACCGTGATCACTTCTAATTGACAAAATCATAGACCCCTTCTCATTTTAAACAAGTTTACAAAACTTGGTAAAATATCTAAAGCATTCATTTTTCTGTTTTAAGAAGTAAGTCCATGTATATCTGCTATAGCCATCCACAATGACGAAGGCGTATTTGCTACCTCCTAGGCTTGATGTAGAGATTGGTCCGAACAAGTCCATATGGATCAATTGTAAGGGCCTAGAGGTGCTTATTTGATTCTTAGATTTGAAACTACCCTTAATTTGTTTACCTAATTGGCAAGCATCACGTACATTATCTTTGATGAACTTGATATGAGGAATTCCTCTTACAAGTTCTTTAGATGATATTTGAGTGATTAGTTTCATGCTAGCATAACCTAATCTTCTATGCCATAGCCAAGCATCCTCATTCAAAACCGAAAAACACATTTCATTACAAAAATCATTGATGTCAATAGTGTATACGTTATTTTGTTTTAATGAAATCATAGACATGGTTTTGTGTGGTTTTTCAATGATGCAAGCATTAGATTCGAATCTGACAATGTATCCTTTATCACATAGCTGACTAATGCTCAAGAGGTTATGTTTTAAACCATTAACTAACAAAACATCTTCAATAAAGAAGTTGGATTTGTTACCTATGGTTCCTTTGCCAATGATTTTACCCTTGTTGTTGTCTCCGAAGGTGACATAGCCTTCATCTATGCTAGTGAGCTTAGAGAATTGAGATGGATCTCTGGTCATATGCCTTGATCATCCACTATTAAGGTACCATCTCTTGCTCCTAGCTTGCGATGGTATAGGTTTCTACAAGAAAGGATGATTTTTGGGAACCCATTTGCTTTTGGGTGCCTCAAAAATAGATCTACATTATTTATCATGTTGCATAGAATTTATTATGGTTCCTTTAGGAACCCAAATTAATTTATTTGGAATAATTTTCTTGAATGGACAATAATGTGTTTTGTGTCCAAATTTGCAACAAAAGTTGCATTTGCTTTGGTGTCGAACATGTAAGATGGGGCCTTTTATGAAGGTGGTTGGATTTTGGTGAGGACTTCTCACAAATCCAATTCCACTTCTTTTGTGAACGTGACCCTTGTTTGCAAGGATCATGTTCAATGACTTGCTACCAACCTCGAATTTCTTCAAGGTGTCCTTAAGTAGCAAGTTTTCCTTTTGGAGAGTTTCTAGATCATGGCATTTTATGCATGAACTTAAACTATAATGATATTCAGTTTTTAACTTATCAAAATTACAAGTAAGACTATCATGCTCCTTTTTTAGCAATTTATATTTTCTACTAATAATCTTGCATTCATCAAATAAGTCATGGAAGGCATTTAATAATTCATCAAATGATAAATCTGCATCTATTAAATTTGTTACCTCCTCTCCGATGGCCATTAAGGCGTAGTGAGCAACTTGCTCGGTGTTGGACTCCTCTTCTTCGGACGCACTCGAGTCATCCCACGTTGCTTTGAGCGCCTTCTTCTTTGATGTTCTACTTTTGGCTTGGGGACAATCACTCTTGTAGTGTCCCGGCTTTTTGCACTCATAGCAAATAACTTAGTCCTTCTTGGGTTCAAGTTTATTTGCATCATTCTTAAACTTGTTTCTTTTAATGAATTTTTTAAATTTTCTTGTTAGAAGTGCCAAGTCATCATCACAGTCCTCATCACTTGAGTTTTCTCTTAAGTGGCCTTCTGAAGTTTTAAGTGCCATATACTTTCTGTTCTTTGGAAGGATGTTTTCTTGCTCTTCATGAGCTTTGCAAGTCATCTCGTAGGTCATCAATGACCCGATTAGTTCTTCAAGAGAGAAGTTGCTTAGATCTTTCGCCTCTTGAATAGCAGTGACTTTAGGATCCCAACTCTTAGGAAGGGATCTTAGAATCTTATTTACGAGCTCAAAATCTGAAAAACTTTTTCCGAGTCCCTTTAGACCGTTGACGACATCCGTGAAACGGGTAAACATGTCGCCAATGGTTTCACTCGGTTTCATCCGGAAAAGTTCGAAAGAATGTAACAGAAGATTGATTTTTGACTCTTTCACTCTACTTGTACCTTCGTGAGTCACTTCGAGTGTGTGTCAAATATCAAATGTGGTTTCACAAGTCGAAACACGGTTAAACTTGTTTTTATCAAGTGCACAAAATAAGGCATTCATAGCCTTTGCATTAAGAGCGAAAGCCTTCTTCTCCAATTCATTCCAATCGATCACTGGAAGAGAAGGCTTCGAAAATCTGTTTTCGACAAGATTCCAAAGTTCAAAATCCATAGAAATAAGAAAGATCCTCATTCGGGTCTTCCAATAGGTGTAGTCCATCCCACTGAACATGGGTGGACGTGTAATAGAATGGCCCTCTTGGTTTCCAGCGTATGCCATCTCACTTGGGTTTTAAAGCGTTAGAGAGTTAACCCCACTCTGATACCAATTGTTAGGATCAAGAGCACTAAGGGGGGGGAGGTGAATTAGTGCAGCGGAAAACCTTCTGCGATTAAAATCGAAAACTGCTTTCGTTCAATAGAAGTGATTTTGGTAAGAAAGCCGATTCGTAAATCACTTCAACTTTTGACTAGGAGAGATGCAGCAAAGATATGAACGCAGTTTTCAGTTATGATGGAAATCAGAATATAAGCGCAAACTGAAATACGACGTTCGTACGATAAAAGCGATTTCGGTATAAAAGCTGATTCGTAAACCACTTTAACTTGAGATAAGGTGAGATGCAGTTAAAGCAAAGATATAAAGTCAGTTTGCAGTTATAATAGAAATCAGAACATAAGCGCAAACTGAAATACGACGTTCGTACGATAAAACTGATTTGCGTCTTAAACCTCGATTCGGAAAGCATTGAACTTTGAAACACGTTCGTAAAAACACAGAAGGCAGTAAGCTATTGAGGAGGTTTGCAGTAAAGATAAGATGCTCAAAGTAAATGCAAACCGAGATTTAGAGTGGTTCGGTCAATCTTGACCTACTCCACTTTTGGCTTCCTCCACCGACGAGGTCACCGACGTCAACTAGAGGCCTTCCTTCAATAGGCGAAGGCCAACCACCCTTTTACATTTTCACTCCTTTTGACGGGCTTAGGAGACAACCCTTATAGAATTTTCTCTCCTCTCTTTACAGCTCAGAACTTTGAAGAACAGAGGGAGAAGAACTTTTGGCCTTTACAACAATTTTGAGCTCTAAGAATCATAGAAAAAGATCAAGATTTTGGTGTAAGTTGATACCCTTTTAGTGCTGAATGGGTGGGGTATTTATAGGCCCCAACCCAGTTCAAATTTGGAGCTCAAAACTGTCAATTCCCGGAATTCCGGGATCAGGCTGTTGCACCTCCTGACTGGAGCGGTTGCACCGCCTGGCAGAGCTCGAAGACTGGGCCTCTGGGCGGTGCTACCTCCTATCAGGGGCGGTTGCACTTCCTGACAGAGCTCAAAAACCGAGCTCAGGCGGTTGCACCTCCTGACTGAGGCGGTTGCACCACCCGGCAGAGCTCGAAGACCGAGCTCAGGCGGTGCCACCTCTTGTTAGGGGAGGTTGCACCGCCCAGTCCCGCTCGGAGACTGAGCCCCAAGCGGTGCCACCGCTTGGATGGAGCGGTTGCACCTCCCAGTCTCACTCGGAGACTGAGCCCAGGCGGTGCAACCTCCTGCCTTGGGGGTTTCAACCGCCTGGCAGAAATCAGGGTCCGAATTGGTTGATCCATTCAGCCCAATTTGGGTTTTTCAGGGGCCCAATTGCCCCAAGATTAAGTTAATGGGATCACCTCCCATTTCCAACTTAATCAATGTGCTAACTACGATTTTTCCTAAGACTTTTACTGCAACTTGCTATGGTGCGTCAATCGCTTCTTCCGGCGAGCTTCCGGTGAACTTCCGTCGATCATCCAATGAACCCTCGGTGATGCTCCTGCGGACTTCCGGCAAACTCCTGGACTTGCGATGATTCACTTGGCGAGTTCCAACGAGCTTCTTTGGCAAGCTTATGGACTTCTCGGATTTGTTCCCGCAGAACTTCCGACTGTTAGGATCGAGAGCACTAAGAGGGGGGGGGGGGGGGGGGGTGAATTAGTGCAGCGGAAATTTTTCAACGATTAAAACGAAAGCTGCGTTCGTTTGATAAAGAAATGATTTACGTCTAAGTGCAGATTTAGAAAGTTCTGAACTTAGAAACTTGTTCGTAAGATTGCAGAAGGCAGTAAGCAGTTATGATTGAAATCAAAACGTAAACGTAAACTGAAATATGATGATCGTACGAGAAAAGCCGATTTACGTCTAAACGCAGATTCGAAAAATTCTGAACTTAGAAACTTATTCGTAAGATCGCAGAAGGTAGTAAACAGTTATGATTGAAATCAAAACGTAAACGTAAACTGAAATATGATGATTGTACGAGGAAAGCCGATTTACGTCTAAATGCAGTTTTACGTCTAAACCTTGAAACTCGTTCATAAAATCGCAGAGGGTAGTAAGCTATTGAGAAGTTTGCAGTGAAGGTAAAATACTCAAAGGAAATGCAAACCGAGATTTAGAGTGGTTCGGTCAATCTTGACCTACTCCACTTTTGGCTTCCTCCACCGACGAGGTCACCGACGTCAACTAGAGGCCTTCCTTCAATAGGCGAAGGCCAACCACCCTCTTACAGATTCACTCTTTTTGACGGGCTTAGGAGACAACCCTTACAGAAGTTTTCTCTCCTCTCTTTACAACTCAAACTTGAAGAATAGAAAGAGGAGAACTAGCAGTTTTGAGCTCTAAGAAACACATAAAGACAGCAAGATTTCGAGTGTGTGTTCTGTGCTTTCAGTGCTGAATGGGTGGGGTATTTATAGGCCCCAACCCAGTTCAAATTTAGAGCTCAAATCTGTCAATTCCCTGAATTCCGGGATCAGGCGGTTGCACCTCCTAACTAGGGCGGTTGCACCGCCTGGCAGAGCTCGAAGACTGAGCCTCTAGGCGATGCCACCTCTGTCAGGGGCAGTTGCACTTCTCTGCCAGAGCTCGAAGACCAAGCTTGTTGAATCTCGTATTTTGATGATGAAACTACTTGATATATGTTTATGATTTAATCTGCGTTTTGAGTGACGCAGGATGCTTTGATCAGGATGAGACAATTAAAGCAGGAAAATCATGTTGTGCCGGAGGAACATGTCAGAAGATTGGACGTCGGGCCGGTGGATCGGTCAACGTATCGACAGAAGGCTTCGGGCCGTGGACTCGGGCATCGGGCCAAGAAGAGCGGGTATTGTGCCAAGGATATCGGAGTTGCGGAGTCAACTGGCCGATTGGGCAATAGGCCGCAGGAGAGGACGATGCGCCGAAGAATCAGACGAAGCGTCGAGGGACCAATGACATGCCGGACAACTTGGTTAATTGCTTAGGATTAATTGTCTCGATCGAAGTTTTGTTTTGTTGTGCAGGATTAACTATGATAACGATGAAGACATAAAGCGAAACAAAGTGTCGGAGTCAAGCGCGAAGGATTTGTTGCGAGTTCGAGAGTTCGACGGAAGTCCGAAGGTTCGTCGGGAATGCTACCGGAACTAGCCAAGAAAGAGTTGGGAGCTTGCCGAAGGGTTTTTCGGAAGCTCGCCAGAAGGTTCGTTGGAAGTTCGCGGAGCTCGCCGAGAAAGATCGGAGCTTGCCGAAGAAGCTCGTTGGAACTCGCTATGATCAAATCGTGAAGTCTAGGAGCTTGCCGGGAGTCCGCAGAATGGTTTCCGAGAGTTCATCGGAAGACCGTCGGAAGTTTGCCGGAAGCTCACCAGAAGAAGTCTTGACTTGCGGACTTTGTAATAGCTTAGAAAATGTCTTTAAAATCATAGTTAGCACGTTAATTAGGGTTAGGATTAGGTGTTAATCCTATAACCCAAGTAGGGGCCAATTAGGCTCAAGTTCGGATTGGTTTGGGCCAAGTTTGGAGCCAAACCAAGTGAGCTGAAATAGTGAAAGAGGTGCAACCGCCCCAGCAAGAGGTGCCACCGCCCAGGCTAAGTCTCCCAGCGAGACTGGGCGGTGCAACCGCTCCAGCCAGGAGGTGCAACCGCCCAGGGCTCAGTCTCCAAGCGAGACTGGGCGGTGCAACCTCCTCTGTCGAGAGGTAGCACCGCCAGAGCTCAAGTTTCGAGCTCTGGCAGGCGATGCAACCACCGAGCTCGGTCTTCGAGCTCTAGCAGAGAGCTGCAACCTCTCTGGACAGGAGATGCACCGCCTGAGCTCGGTCTTCGAGCTCTGGCAGAGTGGTGCAACCACCTCTGGCAGAGTGATGCAACCACCTCTGGCAGAAAGGGGCGATCACCTCTGGCAGAGAAGAGAAACTTCTCTGGTCAGGAGATGCACCGCCTGAGCTCGGTCTTCGAGCTCTGGCAGGAAGGTGCAACCACCCCTGACAGAGAAGGTGGAACCGTCCGAGCTCAGTCTTCGAGCTCTGCCAGGCGGTGCCACCTCTCCAGTCGAGAGGTGCAACCGCCTGAGCTCAGACTTCGAGCTCTGCCAAGCGGTGCCACCTCTCCAGTCAAGAGGTGCAACCGCCTGATCCCGGAATTCCGGGATTTGATCGTTTTGAGCTCGAAATTTGAATTGGGTTGGGGCCTATAAATACCCCACCCATTCAGCACTGAAAAGATACAGATCCACAACGAATTCTTGATCTTTTCTGTGATTCTAAGAGCTCAAATTTGTGTAAAGTCCAAAAGTTCTCCTCTTTCTGTTCTTCAAGTCTTGAGTTGTAAAGAGAGGAGAGAAAGGATCTGTAAGGGTTGTCTCCTGAGCCCGTCAAAAGGAGTGAAACTGTAAAAGGGCAGTTGGCCTTCGCCCATTGAAGGAAGGCAGCTAGTTGACGTCGGTGACCTCGTCGGAGGAGGAAGCCAAAAGTGGAGTAGGTCAAGACTGACCGAACCACTCTAAATCTCTGGTTTGCGTTTATTTCGAGTACCTTATCATTACTGCAAACCTCCTACATAACTACTGCTCTCTGCGCCTTTACGAACAAGTTCTAAGTGCTGATCTTTTCGAATTTGCATTCAGACGTAAATCTGTGTTTTTCGTACGATCAGCTTACGTTTGCGTTTTGATTCTGCAAAACTGTTTTCTGCGCTTTTACGAACTAGTTTCTAAGTTTAGATTCCTTTGAAACTGGTTTAGACGCAAACTACGTTTAGACGTAAAACTGCGTTTAGACGTAAAACTGCGTTTAGACGCAAACTGCGTTTAGACGTAAAACTGCGTTTAAACGTAAACTGTGCAAACTGTGTTTAAACATAAAACTGTGTTTTAGACGTAAACTTCTTTTAAGCGTAAAACTACGTTTAGACGTAAAACTGCGTTTAGACGCAAACTGCGTTTAGACGTAAAACTGCGTTTAGACGTAAACTGAGTTTAGACGCAAAACTGTGTTTAGACGCAAAACTGCGTTTAGACGCAAACTGCATTTAGAAGTAAACTGTGCTTAGACGTAAACTGCGCTTAATCTTATGCAATCCTAGAATCGGCTTTTACATCGAAATCGTTTTTATCGGACGAACGCAGCTTTCGTTTTTAAATCGCTGAAAGATATCCGCTGCACTAATTCACCCCCCCCCCCTCTTAGTGCTCTCGATCCTAACAATTGGTATCAGAGCAGGGTATTTCTCATTTCGGATTTACACCCGAGAGAAATGGCTCTTCAAGAGGGCTTTTCGGTCTTTCGTCCACCGTTCTTTAACGGATTGGACTATACTTATTGGAAAACTCGAATGAGAGTTTTCTTGATTTCTCTAAATCTGGATTTATGGAATATCGTTGAAAACAGCTTTCAACTTCCCTCTAAACCGACGAACGAATGGTCGGATTTGGAGAAGAAGTATTTTTCTTTAAACGCAAAGGCTATGAATGCCTTATTTTGCGCTTTGGACAAAAATGAGTTCAATCGGGTTTCTTTGTGCGAAACGGCTTTCGATATTTGGCGCACTCTTGAAATCACGCACGAGGGAACTAGTAGAGTCAAAGACTCGAAAGTTAATATTTTACTGCATGATTTCGAGCTTTTTCATATGAAACCAAGCGAAACCGTTGTTGACATGTACACCCGTTTTACGGATGTCGTCAATGGTTTAAAATCACTTGGTAAAAGCTTTTCGGATTTTGAACTCGTTAACAAAGTTTTGCGCTCACTTTCTAAAACTTGGGATTCAAAAGTAACTGCTATTCAAGAAGCTAAAAACCTAAACAACTTACCACTTGAAGAACTAATTGGTTCATTGATGACATATGAAATGGTGCACAATGCACATGATGAACATGTTGAACTCTGGACAAATGAATGCCACTTGAGCGATGACTCAAGTGATGAGGACAATGATGAACAAAACAACCTTCCAAAGAACAGGAAGGATTTGGGACATAGAACATTTGAAGACCACTCGAGCATAAGCTCAAGTGATGGTGAACTTAAACTACAAATGAAACGAAAATTAAAAAACAAAAAGAATCGAACTACTTGCTTTAAACGCAAGAAGAAGAACAAAAATTGGGATGAATCGAGCTCCTCCGAAGAAGAGAAAGTCAACAAAAGCAAGGCGGCAAACTACGCCTTAACAGCCTACAATGATGAGGTAATCGAAATCCCCCTAATTTATTTTGAAATTACTTGATGCTTTCATGATATATTTTCTTTTTTAGTTTAGAATTAATTTTCTTGAAAATTACATGTTTAAAAATAAAAATACAAAAATTATGATCATGCTGATAATTTCGAAAATGATAATATTGCATATTTTATGATAAACAAACAAAATGATTTTGATCATGGTTAAGAAGTAATAATGTGTATCATGTTTGATTAACATTGTTGAATGAAATCACGTTTGATTTAAAGTAATGCATAAAGATATAATATTAAATGGTTATTAACAATTTTATGCATGTGATTTTAAGTTATCCATGATCATGAGCTTGTTTGATCTTCTTGATTTAATTTCAAGATCTATAGCAAAAATCGTGTCTGAATATATGAAAGTGTTAATTTCATTTTCGGATTCACTTAACAATTGGTATCCTAACAATCAGGATTTTCTCGTACACTTATGAAAAATATTTTTCTAAAATGGATTTGAGGAAATGATTCATGCTTATAAATTCCATCTTGAAATATGAATGATAGTGTTTTTGCTTGCAAAGATTTGTTTCACATTCATATCTCCTATGATTCATGTGCAGAAAAAGAATTTATAAATCATAATACAATGAGATTTCTTATGCAAAAATAAAGTGCTTTTGTGATTCCTTGCTAAAGAGAATAATTATTAAAATCATGATCTTGATAATTATAACATGAAGCTCTTTATAAATCAAGATCGTTCATTATGCTCCCTACATTTATCAAAAAGGAGTTCTTCAAATGAAATGCAATTCAATGAAGTGTCATATTGATATCTTGAAACTTGGAATATTTTAAAATGTGATCCTGATAAGAATGTTTCAAGTTGCTCTTTGTACTATATCTTTTCGAATGAATCATGAGCCTTGATATCATATATTTCATAATACAAGATTTCTTTGCCTTATGTCTTGAACTTTCATGCTTATCTTAATTTGGCATATAAAGACTAAGGCATGCTTAGATAAAAAAGAATCTCTTAAAAAATGCTTTTCCTATCTGATCGAGATTAATGATTTCATGATATTTTGTGAATCTCGAAATTAATTTTAATGACTAGATTATGAATTTCAAGTTAATGATTTGATTTGAATAAGTTTTATCTAAATCATAATCTTGATCTTGCAAAATTGAAGTCACAAATAATATCTTGTGGTATTCATAAATTAATACTCACAATATGAAAGCATTGATATTCATGACTTGAATTGGATTGAAACATTGTATGCTTAAATTAATCATTCTCCTATGTTTCAAAAATTCCTTAAATGCCTTATGTGATGATTGAAAACTAACTTGCTTTATGATGAATCATGAATCATGACTTGATCTATGATGTAAATGCCTTGAAATAATTGAAATATTTAACACTTTTATGCTCTTCCCCCTACCTTCTTCTTGTTTTCAATGATAAAATGGGGAGAAGTTTTGATCATGCATGGTAGGATATAATTTGACAAAATTGATACCATCATGATATGAAACATTTATGATGTGCAATTATGCATGCAATACTTGTGCTTTCTAATTATGATGTGATGTATTGCATATGATGTAAATCATGATCTAAAATGCTATGAGTGCCAAGTTACACATTTTGAGAAGAAATTGCTATATTGAAACATTAATGTAATTATGAATGGTGATATGATATCATGCATGTAATACTTCAACTTATGATAATGATGAATGCAATGATAAAATATTCATGATGAAAAATTGTCTTGACATTCATAACTTGATTATTCATCCTTTGTCATGATTTTGAAATCGTTGTAAAAGGAAAAAAGAACTACAAAACTGTATTCTCTCTTCCTTTTTTACAATGACAAAGGGGGAGATAGCTAGCTTGTACAAGTCAAGAAGATGCAAAAACTTGATTGCTTGCTTGCCTATCTTAAGTAGCAAAGATTGCTAATTTGCTCATTTCAAGAAGAAAAATTGTCTTCTTGAACATCACTATCTTGAATATCCCAGTTGAAGCAAAACTTGCAATTTGCACATTGCAATAGGAAGCAAGAATCATGAGCTTACACAAGAAAGCTATCTTGTATTTGCTTTCGAAATTTTTGCTAGCTTATATATTGTGAAACTTGTATATCGTAAAAATTGCTAGCTTGTTGGTCTAAAGAGAAGCAAAAAGTTGCTATCTCAAAAGAGGCAAAAATGCTAACTTGCGCATCTAGCAAAGTGAGCAAAATTTTCAAGAAGCAAGAGTTGCCTTCTTGAACATCTCTAATTTGCTAGCTTACATGATGTAGAACTTGCTATCTTATATGCTATAAAACTTGCATATCTAAAACTTGATAGCATGAATGTTCTAAGCATGATGTAATACTTGCTAAATCTTCTAGCTCCAAAGATTGCATGATGATAAAACTTGATATTATGATTTTCATGCAATAAGTTGAACCAATATCACAAACACTTGATTGTGATACTTCTCCTTTTTGTTGATGACAAAGGGGGAGAAGTATGTTGATGACATGACATGTGATGCATAAGTTTATGCATATGTTCATGTTGACGTGTTGCAAGTATTCAAGATGAATATTGCAATGGCTTGAATTCAGTTTGAATTCAAGGTTCTATCAATATGGCATATTGATAGGGGGAGTTTGTTTAAACTCCGGGAGTTAAGTTTAACTCCGTCATCAAGTGGTTGTCATCATCAAAAAGGGGGAGATTGTTGAATCTCGTATTTTGATGATGAAACTACTTGATATATGTTTATGATTTAATCTGCGTTTTGAGTGACGCAGGATGCTTTGATCAGGATGAGACAATTAAAGCAGGAAAATCATGTTGTGCCGGAGGAACATGTCAGAAGATTGGACGTCGGGCCGGTGGATCGGTCAACGTATCGACAGAAGGCTTCGGGCCGTGGACTCGGGCATCGGGCCAAGAAGAGCGGGTATTGTGCCAAGGATATCGGAGTTGCGGAGTCAACTGGCCGATTGGGCAATAGGCCGCAGGAGAGGACGATGCGCCGAAGAATCAGACGAAGCGTCGAGGGACCAATGACATGCCGGACAACTTGGTTAATTGCTTAGGATTAATTGTCTCGATCGAAGTTTTGTTTTGTTGTGCAGGATTAACTATGATAACGATGAAGACATAAAGCGAAACAAAGTGTCGGAGTCAAGCGCGAAGGATTTGTTGCGAGTTCGAGAGTTCGACGGAAGTCCGAAGGTTCGTCGGGAATGCTACCGGAACTAGCCAAGAAAGAGTTGGGAGCTTGCCGAAGGGTTTTTCGGAAGCTCGCCAGAAGGTTCGTTGGAAGTTCGCGGAGCTCGCCGAGAAAGATCGGAGCTTGCCGAAGAAGCTCGTTGGAACTCGCTATGATCAAATCGTGAAGTCTAGGAGCTTGCCGGGAGTCCGCAGAATGGTTTCCGAGAGTTCATCGGAAGACCGTCGGAAGTTTGCCGGAAGCTCACCAGAAGAAGTCTTGACTTGCGGACTTTGTAATAGCTTAGAAAATGTCTTTAAAATCATAGTTAGCACGTTAATTAGGGTTAGGATTAGGTGTTAATCCTATAACCCAAGTAGGGGCCAATTAGGCTCAAGTTCGGATTGGTTTGGGCCAAGTTTGGAGCCAAACCAAGTGAGCTGAAATAGTGAAAGAGGTGCAACCGCCCCAGCAAGAGGTGCCACCGCCCAGGCTAAGTCTCCCAGCGAGACTGGGCGGTGCAACCGCTCCAGCCAGGAGGTGCAACCGCCCAGGGCTCAGTCTCCAAGCGAGACTGGGCGGTGCAACCTCCTCTGTCGAGAGGTAGCACCGCCAGAGCTCAAGTTTCGAGCTCTGGCAGGCGATGCAACCACCGAGCTCGGTCTTCGAGCTCTAGCAGAGAGCTGCAACCTCTCTGGACAGGAGATGCACCGCCTGAGCTCGGTCTTCGAGCTCTGGCAGAGTGGTGCAACCACCTCTGGCAGAGTGATGCAACCACCTCTGGCAGAAAGGGGCGATCACCTCTGGCAGAGAAGAGAAACTTCTCTGGTCAGGAGATGCACCGCCTGAGCTCGGTCTTCGAGCTCTGGCAGGAAGGTGCAACCACCCCTGACAGAGAAGGTGGAACCGTCCGAGCTCAGTCTTCGAGCTCTGCCAGGCGGTGCCACCTCTCCAGTCGAGAGGTGCAACCGCCTGAGCTCAGACTTCGAGCTCTGCCAAGCGGTGCCACCTCTCCAGTCAAGAGGTGCAACCGCCTGATCCCGGAATTCCGGGATTTGATCGTTTTGAGCTCGAAATTTGAATTGGGTTGGGGCCTATAAATACCCCACCCATTCAGCACTGAAAAGATACAGATCCACAACGAATTCTTGATCTTTTCTGTGATTCTAAGAGCTCAAATTTGTGTAAAGTCCAAAAGTTCTCCTCTTTCTGTTCTTCAAGTCTTGAGTTGTAAAGAGAGGAGAGAAAGGATCTGTAAGGGTTGTCTCCTGAGCCCGTCAAAAGGAGTGAAACTGTAAAAGGGCAGTTGGCCTTCGCCCATTGAAGGAAGGCAGCTAGTTGACGTCAGTGACCTCGTCGGAGGAGGAAGCCAAAAGTGGAGTAGGTCAAGACTGACCGAACCACTCTAAATCTCTGGTTTGCGTTTATTTCGAGTACCTTATCATTACTGCAAACCTCCTACATAACTACTGCTCTCTGCGCCTTTACGAACAAGTTCTAAGTGCTGATCTTTTCGAATTTGCATTCAGACGTAAATCTGTGTTTTTCGTACGATCAGCTTACGTTTGCGTTTTGATTCTGCAAAACTGTTTTCTGCGCTTTTACGAACTAGTTTCTAAGTTTAGATTCCTTTGAAACTGGTTTAGACGCAAACTACGTTTAGACGTAAAACTGCGTTTAGACGTAAAACTGCGTTTAGACGCAAACTGCGTTTAGACGTAAAACTGCGTTTAAACGTAAACTGTGCAAACTGTGTTTAAACATAAAACTGTGTTTTAGACGTAAACTTCTTTTAAGCGTAAAACTACGTTTAGACGTAAAACTGCGTTTAGACGCAAACTGCGTTTAGACGTAAAACTGCGTTTAGACGTAAACTGAGTTTAGACGCAAAACTGTGTTTAGACGCAAAACTGCGTTTAGACGCAAACTGCATTTAGAAGTAAACTGTGCTTAGACGTAAACTGCGCTTAATCTTATGCAATCCTAGAATCGGCTTTTACATCGAAATCGTTTTTATCGGACGAACGCAGCTTTCGTTTTTAAATCGCTGAAAGATATCCGCTGCACTAATTCACCCCCCCCCCCTCTTAGTGCTCTCGATCCTAACAAAGCTCAGGCGGTTGCACTGCCTGACTGGAGAGGTTGCACCGCCTGGCAGAGCTCGAAACTTGAGCTCTAGCGGTGCTACCTCTTGACAGAAGAGGTTGCACCGCCCAGTCTCGCTCGGAGACTGAGCCCGGGGCAGTGCCACCTCTTGGCTGGGGCGGTTGCACCGCCCAGTCTCGCTGGGAGACATAGCCTGGGCGGTTGCACCTCCCACAGCAACCTGGGTCCGAATGGGTTGATCCATTCGGCCCAATTTGAGTTCTTCAGGGGCCCAATTGCCCCAAGATTAAGCTAATGGGATCACCTCCCATTTCTAACTTAATCAATGTGCTAACTATGATTATTTCCTAAGACAAATTCTGCAGCTTGCTCCGGTGCGTCAATCGCTTCTTCCGGCGAGTTTCCGGCGAACTTCCGTCGATCATCTGACGAACCCTCGGTGATGCTCCTGCGGACTTCCGGCAAACTCCTGGACTTGCGACGATCCACTTGGCAAGTTCCGATGAGCTCCTTTGGCAAGCTTCTGGACTTCTCAGATTTGTTCCCGTAGAACCTCCGACGACTGTCCGAACTTCCGTCGAGCTCTCAAACTCCCAACATGATCATTGTCATGACTCCGGCGCAACTCCTGCTGCATGTCTTACTTTCATCGTAGTCAATCCTGCATACTTATCTCAACACATACATTAGACAACAAATGACAATTGACTTCATCATCAAAATCCGAGATTCAACAATCTCCCCCTTTTTGATGATGACAATCAATTGATAATGGAGTTAACCTTAACTCCCCCTGTTTATATGCCATACTTCTTGAATTTAAAAACTTTATAAATTCAAGAGACATATTCCCATCATGATTCCTATCATGTTGTATTTCTTTGAAGATGATGTCAAGGCTTGACATACATTTTCAAATATAACAAGTTTGAATGATGGTAATGTAGCAATTCATTATTTTGTAAGATATCGACATGTAAAGCTGTGAAGCAAGATTTTGATATCATTACATGATGTACACATTTCGAATATTTTAGCAAGTGTAGCATTGCATCACATGGTAAGATATCAGCTCGTACGATGTAAATTTTTGTTTGATATCTTGATACAAGGCATATAGCAATGATAGCAATCCTATATTTCTTGGTGATGCAAGTATAGCCCAATCATAGCATCAGTGATAGCAATAAGTGATAGCACCCATATCATCATTAGTGATAGCAAACATATCAGCATCAGTGATAGCAACCATATCATCATTAGTGATAGTAAACATATCAGCATCAGTGATAGCAACCATATCATCATTAGTGATAGCAAACATATCAGCATCAACCATATATTTCAGCATCAGTGATAGCAACCATATCATCATTAGTAAACATATCAGCATCAACCATATCAACATATCAATTCATATATTTTTCCCCCTTTGTCATCAACAAAAAGCATGGTAGATGTGATTCTAGGAGAACAATATAAGCAGGTTATCAAGCACATAAAGGAAGGCATGACACATATAATATTTTGAATACCTCTTCTCCTAGTATGTTATAATTCTTTGTGTATAAAGGAGGAAACTCATTTTTCAAAAAAAAATTTCATAAGAGTGTACAGGAAAATCCGATTTTTAGCATTCAAATTGTTAAGCAAATCCGAAAATAACCTCTTTCATGCATTCGGATATGAGTAAGCTACTGATTTTCAAAAAATATTTTTATATTTAACACATAATTTCCAACATGTTATTTGATCAAGTAATACCAAGGCATGTAATACTAATCAAGTGTTTTGATCATTCAATAAAGTCCGAAAAATAATTTTAACTAGTTTAAGTATTCGGACACATCAACATTCCTAATTCTCTTCTTATAAAATCAAATTGTTCTTCACTTAGAGGTTTTGTAAAGATATCAGCTAGTTGATGTTTCGTATTAATGAACTCTATGAATACATCATGATTCGTAACATGATCTCGTATAAAGTGATGTCTGATATCAATATGTTTTGTTCTTGAGTGTTGTATAGGGTTTTTTGTTAAGCATATTGCACTTGTGTTATCACATTTAATGGGAATATTTTTAAGATGAACTTTATAATCTTTTAAGGTGTTTTTCATCCAAACAACTTGTGCACAGCATGCACTTACTGCAATATATTCAGCTTCGGTTGTTGATAGTGCAACCGAGTTTTATTTTTTAGATGACCAGGAAACAAGGGCATGTCCTAAGAATTGGCATGTTCCTGATGTGCTTTTTCTATCTTGTCTACAGCTAGCGAAGTCTGCATCAGCATAAGCAATTAACTCAAGATTCTCTGATTTTGGGTACCATAATCCTAGATTTGTGGTACCATTAATATATCTGAGTATTCTTTTAACTGCTTTGAGATGAGATATCTTAGGGTTTGATTGAAATCTAGCACAAAGTCCTACACTGAACATGATATCTGGTCTAGTTGCAGTGAGGTAAAGTAAACTTCCTATCATACCCCTATAAGTTTTTTTATCGAAGTTTTCTCCACTTTCATCAATTTCTAACTTAGTGGAGGTGCTCATAGGAGTGTTAATAGCTTTTGAGTTATTCATATTAAACCTTTTTAGTAAACTCATAGCATATTTAGTTTGACTAATAAAGATGCCATTGCTTAGTTGTTTAATTTGTAGACCTAAGAAGAATGTTAACTCTCCTATTAGACTCATTTCGAATTCAAGACTCATAGTTTTAGCAAAAGATTCACAAAGAGATTCATTCGTAGAACCAAAGATAATATCATCAACATAAATTTGAACAATGAGAAAATTATTTTCAAAGTTCTTGATGAATAATGTAGTATCAACCTTGCCTTTTATGAAATTATTTTCAATAAGAAAAGAACTAAGTCTCTCATACCAAGCCCTTGGAGCTTGTTTTAAACCATAGAGAGCTTTAGTTAATCTAAACACATGATTAGGGAGACTATTATTTTCAAATCCAGGAGGTTGTTCAACATAGACTTCTTCGGAAATAAAGTCATTAAGAAAAGCGCTTTTAACATCCATTTGAAATAACTTAAAATTATTACTACTAGCGTAGGCAAGGAGCATCCTTATGGCTTCTAATCGAGCCACAGAAGCGAAGGTTTCTTCGTAATCGATACCTTCTTCTTGGTTGAAACCTTTGGCCACTAATCTAGCCTTGTTTCTAACCACGATACCATTTTCATCTTGCTTGTTTCTAAATGAAGGGTATTTGGGATGCTTAGATGGGAGAAATGGGGATGGAGGAGGCTTAGGAGAGTAGAGGAGGGAAGGAAATGAGTTGGGGTCGGTTTCACCGTCGGCCCTAGCTTGAGTTATAAAGGGGCAGAGTTGCGGGCGGTTGCACCTCTGGCTAGAGCGGTGCAACCGCTTGCAACACGTGACAGCTGGAGGTGCTACCTCCAGTTGGGGCGGTGCCACCGCATGGTGAGCACTTGTTCTGATCTGAGAACTTTTCTATCTTGAGGAGAATTTTCATTCACAACAATCAACTTTACTTACGTAATTACGTAAGAATTTTCATTTTAAGATAGGGACTTTTGCACGATCAAGGTAGATTTTTATCGTGCACATTCTTAATGTCGTACACATGTTTGTGATAGTTTCTTCAAGTTGATAAGTCTTGCAAGTTCATAACAGAGTTAGTCATTTCATGATACAGGGTTAAATTCGAGGGTTATGAACGGATGAAATTGATGGGTTCGAAAATCCAAGGATATGTGAATTTGGGAATCATACGTTTCTAATTTCGAAAAGTTAAACAGGATTGTATTTAGGTTGCATTTGTGATTTTACCCTTGTTGTTGTCTCCGAAAGTGACATAGCCTTCGTCTATGCTAGTGAGCTTAGAGAGTTGAGATGGATCTCCGGTCATATGCCTTGAGCATCCACTATCAAGGTACCATCTCTTGCTCCTAGCTTGCGATGGTGTGGGTTTCTACAAGAAAGGATGATTTTTAGGTACCCATTTGCTTTTGGGTGCCTCAAAGATAGATCTACATTGTTTATCATGTTGCATAGAGTTTATCATGGTTCCTTTAGGAACCCAAGTCAGTTTGTTTGAACTTATTTTCTTGAATGGACAATAATGCGTCTTGTGTCCAAATTTGCAACAAAAGTTGCATTTGGTTTGGTGTTGAACATGTAAGATGGGGCCTTTTATGAAGGTGGTTGGATTTAGGTGAGGACTTCTCGCAAATCCAATTCCACTCCTTTTTGGAACGTGACCCTTGTTTGCAAGGATCATGTTTAATGACTTGCTACCAACCTCGAATTTCTTCAAGGTGTCCTTAAGTAGCAGGTTTTCTTTTTAGAGAGTTTCTAGATTATGGCATTTGATACATGAATTTAAACTATCATGATATTCAGTTTTTAACTTATCAAAATCACAAGTAAGACTATCATGCTCCTTTTTTAGCAATTTGTATTTTCTATTGATAATCTTGCATTCATCAAATAAGTCATGGAAGGCATTTAATAATTCATCGAAAGATAAATCAGCATCTAATAAATTTGTTACCTCATCTCCGATGGCCATTAAGGCGTAATGAGCAACTTGCTCGGTGTTGGACTCCTCTTCTTTGGATACACTCGAATCATCCCATGTTGCTTTGAGCGCCTTCTTCTTTGTTGTTCTCTTTTTGGCTTAGGGACAATCACTCTTGTAGTGTCCCGGCTTTTTGCACTCATAGCAAATAACTTGGTCCTTCTTGGGTTCAAGTTTATTTTTAGTGTCATTCTTAAACTTGTTTCTTTTAATGAATTTTTTAAATTTTCTTGTTAGAAGTGCCAAGTCATCGTCATAGTCCTCATCACTTGAGTTTTCTTTCAAGTAGTCTTCCAAAGTTCTAAGTGCCATATCCTTCCTGTTCTTTGGAAAGATGTTTTCTTGCTCTTCATGAGCTTTGCAAGTCATCTCATAGGTCATTAATGACCCAATTAGTTCTTCAAGAGGGAAGTTGTTTAGATCTTTTGCCTCTTGAATAGTAGTGACTTTAGGATCCCAACTCTTAGGAAGGGATCTTAGAATCTTATTTACGAGCTCAAAATCTGAAAAAAATTTTCCGAGTCCTTTTAGACCGTTGACGACATCCGTGAAACGGATAAACATGTCGCCAATAGTCTCACTCAGTTTCATTCGGAAAAGTTCGAAAGAGTGTAACAAAAGATTGATTTTTGACTCTTTCACTCAACTTGTGCCTTCATGAGTCACTTCAAGTGTGTGCCAAATATCGAATGCAGTTTCACAAATCGAAACACGATTAAACTCGTTTTTATCAAGTGCGCAAAATAAGGCGTTCATAGCCTCTGCATTGAGAGCGAAAGCCTTCTTCTCCAAATCATTACAATCGATCATTGGAAGAGAAGACTTCGAAAAACCATTCTCGACAAGATTCCAAAGTTCAACGTCCATAAAAATAAGAAAAATCCTCATTCGTGTCTTCCAATAGGTGTAGTCCGTCCCATTAAACATGGGTGGACGTGTAATAGAATGACCCTCTTGGTTTCCGGCGTAAGCCATCTCTCTTGGGTTTTAATCCGTTTGAGAGTTAACCGGGCTCTGATACCAATTGTTAGGATCGAGAGCACTAAGAGGGGGGGGGGTGAATTAGTGCAGTGGAAATTTTTCAGCGATTAAAACGAAAGCTACGTTCGTTCGATAAAAAAACGATTTACGTCTAAGTGCAGATTTAGAAAGTTCTGAACTTAGAAACTTGTTCGTAAGATTGCAGAAGGCAGTAAGCAGTTATGATTGAAATCAAAACGTAAACGTAAACTGAAATATGATGATCGTACGAGAAAAGCCGATTTACGTCTAAACGCAGATTCGGAAAATTCTGAACTTAGAAACTTATTTGTAAGATCGCAGAAGGCAGTAAACAGTTATGATTGAAATCAAAACGTAAACGTAAACTGAAATTTGATGATTGTACGAGGAAAGTCGATTTACGTCTAAACGCAGTTTTACGTCTAAACCTTGAAACTCGTTCGTAAAATCGCAGAGGGCAGTAAGCTATTGAGAAGTTTGCAGTGAAGGTAAAATACTCAAAGGAAATGCAAACCGAGATTTAGAGTGTTTCGGTCAATCTTGACCTACTCCACTTTTGGCTTCCTCCACCGACGAGGTCACCGACGTCAACTAGAGGCCTTCCTTCAATAGGCGAAGGCCAACCACCCTCTTACAGATTCACTCCTTTTGACGGGCTTAGGAGACAACCCTTACAGAAGTTTTCTCTCCTCTCTTTACAACTCAAACTTGAAGAATAGAAAGAGGAGAACTAGCAGTTTTGAGCTCTAAGAAACACAGAAAGACAGCAAGATTTCGAGTGTGTGTTCTGTGCTTTCAGTGCTGAATGGGTGGGGTATTTATAGGCCCCAACCCAGTTCAAATTTGGAGCTCAAATCTGTCAATTCCCTGAATTCCGGGATCAGGCGGTTGCACCTCCTGACTGGGGCGGTTGCACCGCCTGGCAGAGCTCGAAGACTGAGCCTCTGGGCGGTGCCACCTCTGTCAGGGGCGGTTGCACCTCTCTGCCAGAGCTCGAAGGCCGAGCTCAGGCGGTTGCACCGCTTGACTGGATAGGTTGCACCGCCTGGCAGAGCTCGAAACTTGAGCTCTGGCGGTGCTACCTCTTGACAGAAGAGGTTGCACCGCCCAGTCTTGCTCGGAGACTGAGCCCGGGGCGGTGCCACCTCTTGGCTGGGGCGGTTGCACCGCCCAATCTCGCTAGGAGACATAGCCTGGGCGGTGCTACCTCCCTACCTGGGTGGTTGCACCTCCCACAGCAACCTGGGTCCGAATGGGTTGATCCATTCGGCCCAATTTGAGTTCTTCAGGGGCCCAATTGCCCCAAGATTAAGCTAATGGGATCACCTCCCATTTCTAACTTAATTAATGTGCTAACTACGATTATTTCCTAAGACAAATTCTGCAGCTTGTTCCGGTGCGTCAATCGCTTCTTCCGGCGAGTTTCCGGCGAACTTCCGTCGATCATCCGACGAACCCTCGGTGATGCTCCTGCGGACTTCCGGCGAACTCCTGGACTTGCGACAATCCACTTGGCAAGTTCCGATGAGCTCCTTTGGCAAGCTTCTGGACTTCTCGGATTTGTTCCCGCAGAACCTCCGACGACTGTCTGAACTTCCGTCGAGCTCTCGAACTCCCAACGTGATCATTGTCATGACTCCGGCGCAACTCCTGCTGCATGTTTTACTTTCATCATAGTCAATCCTGCACACTTATCTCAACACATACATTAGACAACAAATGACAATTGACTTCATCATCAAAATCCGAGATTCAACACCGACGACTGTCCGAACTTCCGTCGAACTCTCAAACTCCCAACGTGATCATTGTCTTGACTTTGGCGCAACTCCTACTGCATGTCTCACTTTCATCGTAGTTAATCCTGCACACTTATCTCAACATATAGATTAGATAACAAATGATAATTGATCATCAAAATCCGAGATTCAACACACCCATCCATAGCTAAGGATCTACATAGCTCCCATTCTAAAGAGCTAGCAAGGTGGGCGGCCAAGTTGCTCGTCTGGGTAAGTGGTGGCTTCTTTTTCCTATTTGACCCCTTTTTGCCCGGGTGTTAACACCGACCTTCACACAGAGTCAACACTATGGCATGGCGTTGGTCGACCGGTTCCTTGATGCCGAGCGCATGATTGGGCGCTAGTTGGAGGTCGACGCCGCCCGCGGGTGGGGTTTCAAAGGTCGTTGTCGTTGCCGCGGCCGAGGAGCGCGCCTCGGCACTGGGTGAGGAGGTGGCTCATTTGAAGATTGAGCTGGAAGAAAGCCGGTCACACATCCAATCATTGGATGACGAGCTACTGACCCTTTCCCATGACGTCGAGACCGCTAGGTCGGTTGCCTGGGGCGCCGAGGAGGACCTGAAGGAGGAGCGGCTGGGGCTACCCAAAAGGATTGAGGAGGTGATCGTAGGGCATAAGGCATTTGCCGATTTCGAACATGGCCTGGTGCAGTCGAGACAGGCCACGTACGAGTACAGGTACCAGGTGGCATGCGCTCGCTTCCGGGCAAAGTACCCGGACCTGGAGTTTGAGTCGAATTCCTTTGCCGACAATCTGGCAGACTAGAACGTCGATATGCCGATGAGCATCCCCTTCGATGATGGCCTCGAGACTCCACCCAACCCCCCCGTGTTTCCCCTCCTCCGATGATGGATCCACCTTTTTTGCTAATCGGGTTTGGGGGCTGTCCTGTTGGGAAATCTTTGGGGCGACATCAGATGCACAGCGGAAGAACAAGAAAAATAAAATTCCTGATTCCCAAAGAGATGTTCGTCGTCGTGTGAAGATTGGTGCGCAAAATTCGCGAAACTGAAAAACTGCATATAGAAAAGATTGTGTTACCTAGGGAGATTGTATATCCCTGTTTCCTTACAGATCCTTAGGAGAGGGTGAAGGAGGCTAAGCGTCCTCCTCTCTAGCGGTGATCACACAGCAAGGCCGCAACGACGCTCCTCAAAACTCCAAGCCTGCTTTGAGGTGGAGAGGGGAAGGAGAATAGGAGAGGCAAGCAAAAGCTCTAGCCTATGAGGCTCTGAATCCCTCCTATTTATAGAGGTCCCCTGTCAAACCCTAATAGATCCTCCCCTAGTGGGTATTGGATCTGCATCCAATAACCCAAGCCTTTTAGATTTGTGGATCTCTATCCAATAATCTCTCAAGGGCTCTTATTGGATCTCATCTATGGGATCCAATAATTCAGGGGCTTATTTGATATCCAATAAGACAAGGGCTCCATCAGATATCTCATATCTGAACCTCTACTCATCGTAATGTCTACCATATGTGTGTGTCCCTCTAGGCCCAATATCGAGCTGGCCGTGAGTCATACCTGTCAGAACTCCTTCTAACTCAGTAAATTATTATCTTTGTAATAATTCACTCGACTCATCGACTACGGACATGTTGGGAAATCATGGGGGCGACATCACATGCGCAGCGAAAGAACAAGAAAATAAAATCCCCGATTCCCAAAAAGATATTCGTCGTCGTGCGAAGATTGGTGCGCAAAAATCCACGAAACATGAAACTACGTATAGAGTAGATTGTGTTACCTAGGGAGATCGTATATCCCTGTTTCCTTGCAGATCCTTAGGAGAGGGTGAAGGAGGTCAAGCGTCCTCCTCTCTAGCGGTGATCCACACAGCAGGGTTGCGACGACGCTCCTCAAAACTCCAGGCCTGCTCTGAGGTGGAGAGGGAGAGGAGAATAGGAAAGACAAGCAAAGACTCTAGCCTATGAGGCTCTGAATCCCTCCTATTTATAGAGGTCCCTTGTCAAACCCTAATGGGTCCTCCCCTAGTGGGTATTGGATCTGCATCCAATAAGACAAGGGCTCCGTCGGATATCTCATATCCGAACCTCTACTCATCGCAATGCCTACCATATGTGTGTGACCCTCTAGGCCCAATATCGAGCTGGCCGTGAGTCATACCTGTCAGAACTCCTTCTAACTCAGTGAATTATTATCTCTATAATAATTCACTTGACTCATCGACTACGGAAGTACTAGGCCACTACGCCGTAGTCACCAGACGATACAGGGGAATCCAATCCATTGGACCTGTCTGTCCTCAGTTACCATGTACCTATAATCCCTCATCCATCTAATATCCCAGAGACCATATATCGAGCATGGTGCTGTCAGACACATAGGTTTCTACTCGAGTCTCGCTCTAATCGGATTCTCCCGGAGAACTCTTTCTCTCTCAACCCGAATGACCCTGGCTAGGGATTTGTCTGAGCAAGAACACATGGGATATTCCTCTCATGACGCCGAGAGTGGATGATTCTCTATCGACACTCAATAGCCCTCGTAAGGTCGACTACCACTCCCAATGACCAGCTGTACTAGATCTGGGACAGCCAAACCTATAAGTCTGGTATCAAAGAGTGGAGCACTCATACAGGACATCCTTGGTGTCTCAAGTCTAAGGACCAGATACACCACTAGGACTACGGAATCGCTGTCTGACAATAAGGCATCATCAACCATCCAGCATTCCGTAAGCGGATCAATCAGTGAACTCATTCTCCAATGAGCACCTGTACTGTATCCCTAGTGTCCCTACACGAGCAGCTATGAGACCAACTGCATCCATCATATGGACGGGTATACAGCACACCAGTCTATCCGGTTATCACGATGTCCCTCTCGAGTAACCTATGACTGGGATTATTTAGGATATGTGTTTAAAGGTGAATCGATCTCATTATCGTGATCTCATCACGATCCGATTCCCATTACACAAATCCAAGGACATCACAATATATATATGCACATATGCAATAGTTATAAAGTGATATACGCCAAAATATAATAAGCAAAAAGATTCTGTATCAAGTCACACGTGCCATCACTCATGTGATTGGCTTGCTGGACACCTATGACTAGCAGGACGTACTAGGCCACTACACCGTAGTCCCCAGACGATACAGGGGAATCCAATCTATTGGACCTGTCAGTCCTCATTTACCATGTACTTATAGTCCCTCATCCATCTAATATCCCAGAGACCATATATCGGGCATGGTATTGTCAGACCCATACGGTTTCTACTTGAGTATCGCTCTAATCGGATTCTACTGGAGAACTCTTTTCTCTCAACCCGAATGACCCTGGCCAAGGATTTGTTTGAGCAAGAACACATGGGATATTCCTCTCATGACGCCAAGAGTGGATGATCCTTTATCGACACTTAATAGCCCTCATAAGGTCGACTACCACTCTCAATGACCAGCTGTACTAGATCTGGGACAACCAAACCTATAAGTCTAGTATCAAAGAGTGGAGCACTCATACAGGACATCCTTGGTGTCTCAAGTCTAAGGACCAGATATACCACCAGGACTACGGAATCGCTGTTTGACAATAAGGCATCATTAACCATCCAGCATTTCGTAAGCGGATCAATCAGTGAACTCATTCTCCAATGAGCACCTGTACTGTATCCCTAGTGTCCCTACACGAGCAGCTATGAGACCAGCTGCATCCATCATATGGATGGGTATACAGCACACTAGTCTGTCCTGTTATCACGATATCCCTCTCGAGTAACCTATGACCGAGATTATTTAGTATATGTGCTTAAAGGTGAATCGATCTCATTTTCGTGATCTCATCACGATCCAATTCCCATTGCACAAATCCAAGGACATCACAATATATATGTGCATATATACAATAGTTATAAAGTGATATATGCCAAAATATAATAAGTAAAAAGATTCTGTATCAAATCACATGTGCCATCAATCACGTGATTGGCTTGCTGGGCACCTATGACTAGCAATCTCCCACTTGACCTAAAGCCAATCACCTATGTGTATGATCCCTATCAGACCCCTGTGACGCTCAAAGATAATCTGAGATAACAACTTTGTTAGTGGATCTGCAATGTTATCTTTGGATGGAACTCTTTCCACTGCTACATCTCCTCGGGTTACGATCTCTCTGATAAGGTGGAACCTCCTCAGAACATGCTTAGATTTCTGATGAGACCTAGGTTCCTTCGCTTGAGCAATCGCCCCATTGTTGTCGCAATATAAGGAGATCGGCTCCTCGCTACTCGGCATAACTCCCAAATCTGTGATAAACTTCTTCACCCAGACTCCCTCCTTTGCTGCATCTGATACAGTAATCTACTCTACCTCTATGGTCGAGTCAGCAGTAGTATCTTGCTTGAAACTCTTCCAGCACACTACTCCTCCATTCAAGGTATACATATACCCTGAATTCGACTTGCTATCTTCGACATGAGACTGAAAACTTGAGTATGTGTAGCCTTCAACCTTAAGGCTACTACCTCCATATACTAGTAAAAGATCCTTAGTCCTTCTCAAGTACTTAAGGATATACTTTACTGCTTTCCAGTGCTCCAAGCCTGGATCCGCCTGATACCTGCTCGTGACACTCAGAGCATGTACTATATCAGGCCTAGTACATAGCATGACATACATGATAGACCCTATTGCTGAGGCATAAGGTATCATATCCATGTTCGCCCTTTCTTCTAGAGTCTTTGGGAACATACTCGTAGAAAGCGATATCCCATGTCTCATCGATATGAGATCTCTCTTGGAATTTTCCATGCCAAACCTTTTGACAATGGTTTCTATATACCTAGACTGGGACAAGCCAAGCATCATCTTAGATCTATCTCTATAGATTCTAATCCCCAAGATATAGGATGCTTCCCTTAAGTCATTCATGGAGAAGTGTCCTTTACTGTGGATAGCATTCCTACGTCATTCCCAATGATCAGGATGTCATCCACATATAACACCAAAAAGGTGATAGCGCTCCCACTTACCTTCCTGTATACACAAGGCTCATCTTCATTCTTAATGAAGTCATAAGATCTGATTGCCTCATCAAATCTTATGTTCCAACTTCGGGAAGCTTGCTTTAGTCCGTAAATGGATCTAAGCAACCTACACACCTTATCTGAGCAGTTCTTGGACACGTATCCCTCAGGTTGCATCATATACAGCTCCTCCTCGAGGTTCCCATTGAGGAATGCGATTTTCACATCCATCTGTCAGAACTCATAATCATAGTGTGCTGCAATAGTCAATAGAATTCTGATGGATTTTAGCATTGCTACGGGTGAGAAGGTTTCATCGTAGTCAACACATTGTCTTTAACGATACCCCTTAGCCACTAGCCTTGCTTTATAGGTCTCTACCTTTCCATCTACTCTGATCTTTTTCTTAAAGATCCACTTGCAACCGATGGGTACAATACCTTCGAGTGCATCAACTAGGTTCCAAACCTTGTTGGAGTACATAGAATCCATCAGAATTCATGGCTTCTTGCCACTTCCCGGAGTCTATACTAATAATAGCCTCCTTGTAGGTCTAAGGATCAATATCCTCAATATCCTCTTCTCTAATATGTCCCACATATCTCTCAGGAGGATGAGATACTCTATCAGACCTACGCAAAGTTGAAACTTGTGTATTAGGTACCTGAACAAACTCGGGCTATAGAGTGGTACTTGAGTTTGGTTCTCCAACCTCGCTCAACTCTATCATTCTCCCACTATCTCCGCCAAGAATGTGTTCCTTCTCAAGGAACATTGCTCTCTTAGTTACAAAGACCTTTTGGTCCTCGAGATGATAGAAATAATACCCACAAGTTTCCTTGGGGTATCCCATAAATTTGCATCGCTCTGTCCTTGATTCTAACTTATCGGGGTTGTGTCTTTTAAGGTGGGAAAGGCAGCTCCAAATCTTAACAACCTTAAAATCAGGCTTCTTCCCTTTCCATATCTCGTATGGTGTAGACACTACCGACTTAGTTAGAACTCTGTTCAGAAGGTAAGCTGCGGTTTCTAGGACATATCCCCGGAATGAGATGGGTAGGTCAGCGAAACTCATCATGGACCGTACCATGTCTAATAGCATACGATTTCTCCTTTCAGAGACACCATTGAGCTGAGGTGTATAAGGAGGTGTCTATTGGGATAATATCCTATGATCTTTAAGGAACTAAGTAAACTCTGTACTTAAGTACTCACCTCCTCGATTTGATCAAAGAGTTTTGATACTCTTTCCAGTCTGGTTCTCCACCTCATTCTTATACTCTCTGAATTTCTCAAAGGCCTCGGACTTGTACTTCATTAAGTACACATATCCATTCCTTGAGAAATCATCAGTAAAGGTAATGAAGTAGGAGTAACCACTAATGGCATGAGTTGACATAGGTCCAGATACATCACTATGTATGAGTTCCAATAGCTCAGTGACTCTCTCCAATTCTACTAAATGGAGAGTTGGTCAGTTTTCCACGAAGGCAAGGCTCACAAGTTGCATATGACACATAGTCGAATGGATCTAGATATCCATTATTTAGCAACTTTTGAATCCTTCTTTCATGGATGTGACTACAATGCCATAGGTATGCACTGTTCATCTCATCTCGTTTCCTCTTGGACACATTTATATTTATGATATGTGGAGTAGTGTCTAACATAAATAAACCATTATGCAATGTTCCTTTCGTGATGATCTTATCATCTAATAATATCGAACAACCATTATTCTCAAAAACTAATTTATATCTACTAACTATCAAACATGAAATGGAGATAATGTTTTTGATAATAGAATGAACAAAATAACATGCATCTAATGCAATAAAAGCTCCACCAGGTAGATGTAGGGCGACATCGCCAATAGCTACTATAGCAATTTTTGCTCCATTACCCATCTTGAGGTCCATCTCACCTCTCTCTAGTCTCCTAGGCCTTGCTAGAACCTGCAACGAATTGCATATATGATAAGCACTACCGGTATCCAATACCCATGTGTTATCATAAGAGTATGATAAATGGAGACTGATCATGAGTGTACCTGAAGCTTCATCAAGCTTTTGTTTCGCTCTTTCTGCAAGGTACTCTTTGCAGTTCCTCTTCCAGTGCCTATCTTTGCCATAGTGGAAGCACTAGCCCTTGTCCTTTGCTGGGTCTTTCTTAGCAACCTTTGCTTTACCTGGTCTGCCCTTGCCCTTTCCTCATGTGATTACAACTTAATCTTAGGCATGTAGGCCCGACAATAAACGAGAAATATAATGGAGGCTCGCAGACCCCAATAATAATAATCACAAGTACATACATCACACGGTCCATGATCATCCGTCCATACATCATACATCACATTATAATTAATCATCATCATGTAGGACTACTAGATAATGATAAAAATAATAATCAAACTAAACCTTTTAATTAATTAGTATTTTATGAAATCAGGGACATATAGGGAATTTTTGAATTCATAAGGGTATTTTCATAATTTGGATAAAAGGACAGAATTTGAATTTATGAAATTCACAGGGGTAAAACTATCTTTTTGCCCAAGAATGCCCTAATGCCCTACTCCCCTACTGTCACCGTCGCTACCCTACTGGCGGTGACCTGTGCGGTGGGGCGAGGGCGCTACCCTCGCTTGTAGGCGGCACGCCCGCTGGTGGCGCTACCACTGCAGGTGGGCGCCCTCGCGGGCGGTTCTACCGGCGGGGCAGCGCCCACAAGCGGTGCTGCCCCTACGGGCGCCGCCGCCTCCGCGGGCGGTTCTGCCTGCGGGGCAACGCCCGCAAGCGGCGCTGTCCCCCCGGGCGGCCGCCCTTGCAGGGGGGTTTCGCCCGCGGGAGCAACGGCGGTAGGCGCTGTTGCCTTGCGGCGCCTCTGCCCGCGGGCTGCTAGCCCTACCGGCCGCAAGCCTGCTGCAAGCAGGCCGCCGGCCGGCTGCTGTAGACGTAGCCCCAATGCTGCCTGCTTGCGGCTGCGCTGCACTCACGTAGATCGAGGGCTACAACTGTTACTGCCCTTTCTCGCTATTGTGTTAACGATTTTGACGTTAAAAGTTTCTTCAAAACACAACACACGCAGTTCAAAACCAATCTATCGCACAAACAACCTGGCTCTGATACCACTGTTGGGAAATCTGAGGGGCGACATCAGATGCGTAGCGGAAGAACAAGAAAAACAAAATCCCCGATTCCCAAAGAGATGTTCATCGTCGTGCGAAGATTGATGCGTAAAATCGTAAAACTGAAAAATTGCGTGTATAATAGATTGTGTTACCTAGGGAGATCGTATATCCCTGTTTCCTTACATCTCCTTAGGAGAGGGTGAAGGAGGTCAAGCGAACTCCTCTCTAGCATTGATCCACATAGCAGGGCTGCAACGATGCTCCTAAAAACTCCAAGCCTGCTCTGAGGTGGAGAGAGGAAGGAGAATAGGAGATGCAAGCAAAGGCTCTAGCCTATGAGGCTCTGAATCCCTCCTATTTATAGAGGTCCCCTATCAAACCCTAATAGATCCTCCCCTAGTGGGTATTGGATCTGCATCCAATAACCCAAGCCTTTTAGATTAGTGGATCTCTATCCAATAATCTCTCAAGGGCTCTTATTGGATCTCGTCCATGGGATCCAATAATTCAGGGGCTTATTGGATATCCAATAAGACAAGGGCTCCGTCGGATATCTCATATCCAAACCTCTACTCATCGCAATGCCAACCATATATGTGTGACCCTCTAGGCCCAATATCGAGCTGGCCGTGAGTCATACCTGTTAGAACTCCTTCTAACTCAGTGAATTATTATCTCTGTAATAATTCACTCGACTCATCGACTACGGACGTACTAGGCCACTACGCCGTAGTCCCCAGATGATACAAGGGAATCCAATCCATTGGACCTGTCTGTCCTTAGTTACCGTGTACCTATAGTCCCTCATCCATCTAATATCTCAGAGACCGTATATCGAGCATAGTGCTGTCAGACCCATACGATTTCTACTCGAGTCTCGCTCTAATCGGATTCTCCCGGAGAACTCTTTTCTCTCAACCCGAATGACCCTGGCCAGGGATTTGTCTGAGCAAGAACACATGGGATATTCCTCTCATGACGCCGAGAGTGGCTGATCCTCTATCGACACTCAATAGCCCTCGTAAGGTCGACTACCACTCCCAATGACCAGCTGTACTAGATTTGGGACAGCCAAATCTATAAGTCTGGTATCAAAGAGTGGAGCACTCATACAGGACATCCTTGGTGTCTCAAGTCTAAGGACCATATATACCACTAGGACTATGGAATCGCTATTTGACAATAAGGCATCATCAACCATCCAGCATTCCATAAGCGGATCAATCAGTGAACTCATTCTCCAATGAGCACCTGTACTGTATCCCTAGTGTCCCTACACGAGAAACTATGAGACCAGTTGCATCCATCATATGAACGGGTATACAGCACACCAGTCTATCCGGTTATCACGATGTCCCTCTCGAGTAACTTATGACCGGGATTATTTAGGATATATGTTTAAAGGTGAATCGATCTCATTTTTGTGATCTCATCACGATCCGATTCCCATTGCACAAATCCAAGGACATCACAATATATATGTGCATATATGCAATAGTTATAAAGTGATATATGCCAAAATATAATAAGCAAAAAGATTTTGTATCAAGTTACACGTGCCATCACTCATGTGATTGGCTTGTTGGGCACCTATGACTAGTATGTCCTGCCTGACCTCTTCATGTAATGCCTTTTATGCCAAGAAGTGTTTTCATTTTGAGATTCTGCCTTGGTTTTTTTTTGGCCGCATGTGCGTGTGCTTCACATGTCTTCTCCACACCCCGACCCACCTTTCTCACGGGTAGAACTTCTTTCGGTTTACTGCGTTCCAAGTTCTTGGCAGGGGGCTTCCCTCCATGGTTTTGAGTCGGTAGGTCCCCTCTTGGACCATGTCGTAGACCCGATATGGGCCTTCCCAGTTAGGCGTAAGTTTTCCCCTTACTCGGGTCGGGTCACTCACCTCTACCCTTCGGAGGATGAGGTCCTTGACTTCGATCGACCATAGGCGGACTTTACGGTTGTACACCTAGGTTGTTGCCTTCTTGTATGCCAAGGTACGCAGATGCGCCTTAGCTCTCTTTTCTTCGAGGAGGTCTAAGTATGCTCGGAGGCCCTACTCGGAAACCCTTTGTTCGTAATTGGAGGTGCGCAAGGTCGGGAACACCATCTCAGGCGGAAGGACCGCTTCAGTCCCATACGTGAGGTTGAACAGGGACTCCCCCGAGGCAGTTTTGAGAGTCATCCGCATTGCCCATAAGATACTAGGAAGCTCCTCTACCAAAGCTCCGTGCGTACCCGAGATCCTCCTCTTGAGGCCTTCCAAAATCGCCCAGTTCATTACCTCGGTTTGGCCATTGGTTTGGGGGTGTGCGACAGAGCTGAACTTCAACTGGATCCCGTATGATTGGCAATAGGCCTTGAACTTAGCGCTGTTGAATTGAGCTTCATTATCGGTGATGATAGCCTTCGGGATCCCGAACCGAGTGATTATGTTCTTCCAGCGGGGGAATTAGTGCAGTGGAAATTTTTCAGCGATTAAAACGAAAGCTACGTTCGTTCGATAAAAAAACGATTTACGTCTAAGTGCAGATTTAGAAAGTTCTGAACTTAGAAACTTGTTCGTAAGATTGCAGAAGGCAGTAAGCAGTTATGATTGAAATCAAAACGTAAACGTAAACTGAAATATGATGATCGTACGAGAAAAGCCGATTTACGTCTAAACGCAGATTCGGAAAATTCTGAACTTAGAAACTTATTTGTAAGATCGCAGAAGGCAGTAAACAGTTATGATTGAAATCAAAACGTAAACGTAAACTGAAATTTGATGATTGTACGAGGAAAGTCGATTTACGTCTAAACGCAGTTTTACGTCTAAACCTTGAAACTCGTTCGTAAAATCGCAGAGGGCAGTAAGCTATTGAGAAGTTTGCAGTGAAGGTAAAATACTCAAAGGAAATGCAAACCGAGATTTAGAGTGTTTCGGTCAATCTTGACCTACTCCACTTTTGGCTTCCTCCACCGACGAGGTCACCGACGTCAACTAGAGGCCTTCCTTCAATAGGCGAAGGCCAACCACCCTCTTACAGATTCACTCCTTTTGACGGGCTTAGGAGACAACCCTTACAGAAGTTTTCTCTCCTCTCTTTACAACTCAAACTTGAAGAATAGAAAGAGGAGAACTAGCAGTTTTGAGCTCTAAGAAACACAGAAAGACAGCAAGATTTCGAGTGTGTGTTCTGTGCTTTCAGTGCTGAATGGGTGGGGTATTTATAGGCCCCAACCCAGTTCAAATTTGGAGCTCAAATCTGTCAATTCCCTGAATTCCGGGATCAGGCGGTTGCACCTCCTGACTGGGGCGGTTGCACCGCCTGGCAGAGCTCGAAGACTGAGCCTCTGGGCGGTGCCACCTCTGTCAGGGGCGGTTGCACCTCTCTGCCAGAGCTCGAAGGCCGAGCTCAGGCGGTTGCACCGCTTGACTGGATAGGTTGCACCGCCTGGCAGAGCTCGAAACTTGAGCTCTGGCGGTGCTACCTCTTGACAGAAGAGGTTGCACCGCCCAGTCTTGCTCGGAGACTGAGCCCGGGGCGGTGCCACCTCTTGGCTGGGGCGGTTGCACCGCCCAATCTCGCTAGGAGACATAGCCTGGGCGGTGCTACCTCCCTACCTGGGTGGTTGCACCTCCCACAGCAACCTGGGTCCGAATGGGTTGATCCATTCGGCCCAATTTGAGTTCTTCAGGGGCCCAATTGCCCCAAGATTAAGCTAATGGGATCACCTCCCATTTCTAACTTAATTAATGTGCTAACTACGATTATTTCCTAAGACAAATTCTGCAGCTTGTTCCGGTGCGTCAATCGCTTCTTCCGGCGAGTTTCCGGCGAACTTCCGTCGATCATCCGACGAACCCTCGGTGATGCTCCTGCGGACTTCCGGCGAACTCCTGGACTTGCGACAATCCACTTGGCAAGTTCCGATGAGCTCCTTTGGCAAGCTTCTGGACTTCTCGGATTTGTTCCCGCAGAACCTCCGACGACTGTCTGAACTTCCGTCGAGCTCTCGAACTCCCAACGTGATCATTGTCATGACTCCGGCGCAACTCCTGCTGCATGTTTTACTTTCATCATAGTCAATCCTGCACACTTATCTCAACACATACATTAGACAACAAATGACAATTGACTTCATCATCAAAATCCGAGATTCAACACCGACGACTGTCCGAACTTCCGTCGAACTCTCAAACTCCCAACGTGATCATTGTCTTGACTTTGGCGCAACTCCTACTGCATGTCTCACTTTCATCGTAGTTAATCCTGCACACTTATCTCAACATATAGATTAGATAACAAATGATAATTGATCATCAAAATCCGAGATTCAACACACCCATCCATAGCTAAGGATCTACATAGCTCCCATTCTAAAGAGCTAGCAAGGTGGGCGGCCAAGTTGCTCGTCTGGGTAAGTGGTGGCTTCTTTTTCCTATTTGACCCCTTTTTGCCCGGGTGTTAACACCGACCTTCACACAGAGTCAACACTATGGCATGGCGTTGGTCGACCGGTTCCTTGATGCCGAGCGCATGATTGGGCGCTAGTTGGAGGTCGACGCCGCCCGCGGGTGGGGTTTCAAAGGTCGTTGTCGTTGCCGCGGCCGAGGAGCGCGCCTCGGCACTGGGTGAGGAGGTGGCTCATTTGAAGATTGAGCTGGAAGAAAGCCGGTCACACATCCAATCATTGGATGACGAGCTACTGACCCTTTCCCATGACGTCGAGACCGCTAGGTCGGTTGCCTGGGGCGCCGAGGAGGACCTGAAGGAGGAGCGGCTGGGGCTACCCAAAAGGATTGAGGAGGTGATCGTAGGGCATAAGGCATTTGCCGATTTCGAACATGGCCTGGTGCAGTCGAGACAGGCCACGTACGAGTACAGGTACCAGGTGGCATGCGCTCGCTTCCGGGCAAAGTACCCGGACCTGGAGTTTGAGTCGAATTCCTTTGCCGACAATCTGGCAGACTAGAACGTCGATATGCCGATGAGCATCCCCTTCGATGATGGCCTCGAGACTCCACCCAACCCCCCCGTGTTTCCCCTCCTCCGATGATGGATCCACCTTTTTTGCTAATCGGGTTTGGGGGCTGTCCTGTTGGGAAATCTTTGGGGCGACATCAGATGCACAGCGGAAGAACAAGAAAAATAAAATTCCCGATTCCCAAAGAGATGTTCGTCGTCGTGTGAAGATTGGTGCGCAAAATTCGCGAAACTGAAAAACTGCATATAGAAAAGATTGTGTTACCTAGGGAGATTGTATATCCCTGTTTCCTTACAGATCCTTAGGAGAGGGTGAAGGAGGCTAAGCGTCCTCCTCTCTAGCGGTGATCACACAGCAAGGCCGCAACGACGCTCCTCAAAACTCCAAGCCTGCTTTGAGGTGGAGAGGGGAAGGAGAATAGGAGAGGCAAGCAAAAGCTCTAGCCTATGAGGCTCTGAATCCCTCCTATTTATAGAGGTCCCCTGTCAAACCCTAATAGATCCTCCCCTAGTGGGTATTGGATCTGCATCCAATAACCCAAGCCTTTTAGATTTGTGGATCTCTATCCAATAATCTCTCAAGGGCTCTTATTGGATCTCATCTATGGGATCCAATAATTCAGGGGCTTATTTGATATCCAATAAGACAAGGGCTCCATCAGATATCTCATATCTGAACCTCTACTCATCGTAATGTCTACCATATGTGTGTGTCCCTCTAGGCCCAATATCGAGCTGGCCGTGAGTCATACCTGTCAGAACTCCTTCTAACTCAGTAAATTATTATCTTTGTAATAATTCACTCGACTCATCGACTACGGACATGTTGGGAAATCATGGGGGCGACATCACATGCGCAGCGAAAGAACAAGAAAATAAAATCCCCGATTCCCAAAAAGATATTCGTCGTCGTGCGAAGATTGGTGCGCAAAAATCCACGAAACATGAAACTACGTATAGAGTAGATTGTGTTACCTAGGGAGATCGTATATCCCTGTTTCCTTGCAGATCCTTAGGAGAGGGTGAAGGAGGTCAAGCGTCCTCCTCTCTAGCGGTGATCCACACAGCAGGGTTGCGACGACGCTCCTCAAAACTCCAGGCCTGCTCTGAGGTGGAGAGGGAGAGGAGAATAGGAAAGACAAGCAAAGACTCTAGCCTATGAGGCTCTGAATCCCTCCTATTTATAGAGGTCCCTTGTCAAACCCTAATGGGTCCTCCCCTAGTGGGTATTGGATCTGCATCCAATAAGACAAGGGCTCCGTCGGATATCTCATATCCGAACCTCTACTCATCGCAATGCCTACCATATGTGTGTGACCCTCTAGGCCCAATATCGAGCTGGCCGTGAGTCATACCTGTCAGAACTCCTTCTAACTCAGTGAATTATTATCTCTATAATAATTCACTTGACTCATCGACTACGGAAGTACTAGGCCACTACGCCGTAGTCACCAGACGATACAGGGGAATCCAATCCATTGGACCTGTCTGTCCTCAGTTACCATGTACCTATAATCCCTCATCCATCTAATATCCCAGAGACCATATATCGAGCATGGTGCTGTCAGACACATAGGTTTCTACTCGAGTCTCGCTCTAATCGGATTCTCCCGGAGAACTCTTTCTCTCTCAACCCGAATGACCCTGGCTAGGGATTTGTCTGAGCAAGAACACATGGGATATTCCTCTCATGACGCCGAGAGTGGATGATTCTCTATCGACACTCAATAGCCCTCGTAAGGTCGACTACCACTCCCAATGACCAGCTGTACTAGATCTGGGACAGCCAAACCTATAAGTCTGGTATCAAAGAGTGGAGCACTCATACAGGACATCCTTGGTGTCTCAAGTCTAAGGACCAGATACACCACTAGGACTACGGAATCGCTGTCTGACAATAAGGCATCATCAACCATCCAGCATTCCGTAAGCGGATCAATCAGTGAACTCATTCTCCAATGAGCACCTGTACTGTATCCCTAGTGTCCCTACACGAGCAGCTATGAGACCAACTGCATCCATCATATGGACGGGTATACAGCACACCAGTCTATCCGGTTATCACGATGTCCCTCTCGAGTAACCTATGACTGGGATTATTTAGGATATGTGTTTAAAGGTGAATCGATCTCATTATCGTGATCTCATCACGATCCGATTCCCATTACACAAATCCAAGGACATCACAATATATATATGCACATATGCAATAGTTATAAAGTGATATACGCCAAAATATAATAAGCAAAAAGATTCTGTATCAAGTCACACGTGCCATCACTCACGTGATTGGCTTGCTGGACACCTATGACTAGCAGGACGTACTAGGCCACTACACCGTAGTCCCCAGACGATACAGGGGAATCCAATCTATTGGACCTGTCAGTCCTCATTTACCATGTACTTATAGTCCCTCATCCATCTAATATCCCAGAGACCATATATCGGGCATGGTATTGTCAGACCCATACGGTTTCTACTTGAGTATCGCTCTAATCGGATTCTACTGGAGAACTCTTTTCTCTCAACCCGAATGACCCTGGCCAAGGATTTGTTTGAGCAAGAACACATGGGATATTCCTCTCATGACGCCAAGAGTGGATGATCCTTTATCGACACTTAATAGCCCTCATAAGGTCGACTACCACTCTCAATGACCAGCTGTACTAGATCTGGGACAACCAAACCTATAAGTCTAGTATCAAAGAGTGGAGCACTCATACAGGACATCCTTGGTGTCTCAAGTCTAAGGACCAGATATACCACCAGGACTACGGAATCGCTGTTTGACAATAAGGCATCATTAACCATCCAGCATTTCGTAAGCGGATCAATCAGTGAACTCATTCTCCAATGAGCACCTGTACTGTATCCCTAGTGTCCCTACACGAGCAGCTATGAGACCAGCTGCATCCATCATATGGATGGGTATACAGCACACTAGTCTGTCCTGTTATCACGATATCCCTCTCGAGTAACCTATGACCGAGATTATTTAGTATATGTGCTTAAAGGTGAATCGATCTCATTTTCGTGATCTCATCACGATCCAATTCCCATTGCACAAATCCAAGGACATCACAATATATATGTGCATATATACAATAGTTATAAAGTGATATATGCCAAAATATAATAAGTAAAAAGATTCTGTATCAAATCACATGTGCCATCAATCACGTGATTGGCTTGCTGGGCACCTATGACTAGCAATCTCCCACTTGACCTAAAGCCAATCACCTATGTGTATGATCCCTATCAGACCCCTGTGACGCTCAAAGATAATCTGAGATAACAACTTTGTTAGTGGATCTGCAATGTTATCTTTGGATGGAACTCTTTCCACTGCTACATCTCCTCGGGTTACGATCTCTCTGATAAGGTGGAACCTCCTCAGAACATGCTTAGATTTCTGATGAGACCTAGGTTCCTTCGCTTGAGCAATCGCCCCATTGTTGTCGCAATATAAGGAGATCGGCTCCTCGCTACTCGGCACAACTCCCAAATCTGTGATAAACTTCTTCACCCAGACTCCCTCCTTTGCTGCATCTGATACAGTAATCTACTCTACCTCTATGGTCGAGTCAGCAGTAGTATCTTGCTTGAAACTCTTCCAGCACACTACTCCTCCATTCAAGGTATACATATACCCTGAATTCGACTTGCTATCATCGACATGAGACTGAAAACTTGAGTATGTGTAGCCTTCAACCTTAAGGCTACTACCTCCATATACTAGTAAAAGATCCTTAGTCCTTCTCAAGTACTTAAGGATATACTTTACTGCTTTCCAGTGCTCCAAGCCTGGATCCGCCTGATACCTGCTCGTGACACTCAGAGCATGTACTATATCAGGCCTAGTACATAGCATGACATACATGATAGACCCTATTGCTGAGGCATAAGGTATCATATCCATGTTCGCCCTTTCTTCTAGAGTCTTTGGGAACATACTCGTAGAAAGCGATATCCCATGTCTCATCGGTATGAGATCTCTCTTGGAATTTTCCATGCCAAACCTTTTGACAATGGTTTCTATATACCTAGACTGGGACAAGCCAAGCATCATCTTAGATCTATCTCTATAGATTCTAATCCCCAAGATATAGGATGCTTCCCTTAAGTCATTCATGGAGAAGTGTCCTTTACTGTGGATAGCATTCCTACGTCATTCCCAATGATCAGGATGTCATCCACATATAACACCAAAAAGGTGATAGCGCTCCCACTTACCTTCCTGTATACACAAGGCTCATCTTCATTCTTAATGAAGTCATAAGATCTGATTGCCTCATCAAATCTTATGTTCCAACTTCGGGAAGCTTGCTTTAGTCCGTAAATGGATCTAAGCAACCTACACACCTTATCTGAGCAGTTCTTGGACACGTATCCCTCAGGTTGCATCATATACAGCTCCTCCTCGAGGTTCCCATTGAGGAATGCGATTTTCACATCCATCTGTCAGAACTCATAATCATAGTGTGCTGCAATAGTCAATAGAATTCTGATGGATTTTAGCATTGCTACGGGTGAGAAGGTTTCATCGTAGTCAACACATTGTCTTTAACGATACCCCTTAGCCACTAGCCTTGCTTTATAGGTCTCTACCTTTCCATCTACTCTGATCTTTTTCTTAAAGATCCACTTGCAACCGATGGGTACAATACCTTCGAGTGCATCAACTAGGTTCCAAACCTTGTTGGAGTACATAGAATCCATCAGAATTCATGGCTTCTTGCCACTTCCCGGAGTCTATACTAATAATAGCCTCCTTGTAGGTCTAAGGATCAATATCCTCAATATCCTCTTCTCTAATATGTCCCACATATCTCTCAGGAGGATGAGATACTCTATCAGACCTACGCAAAGTTGAAACTTGTGTATTAGGTACCTGAACAAACTCGGGCTATAGAGTGGTACTTGAGTTTGGTTCTCCAACCTCGCTCAACTCTATCATTCTCCCACTATCTCCGCCAAGAATGTGTTCCTTCTCAAGGAACATTGCTCTCTTAGTTACAAAGACCTTTTGGTCCTCGAGATGATAGAAATAATACCCACAAGTTTCCTTGGGGTATCCCACAAATTTGCATCGCTCTGTCCTTGATTCTAACTTATCGGGGTTGTGTCTTTTAAGGTGGGAAAGGCAGCTCCAAATCTTAACAACCTTAAAATCAGGCTTCTTCCCTTTCCATATCTCGTATGGTGTAGACACTACCGACTTAGTTAGAACTCTGTTCAGAAGGTAAGCTGCGGTTTCTAGGACATATCCCCGGAATGAGATGGGTAGGTCAGCGAAACTCATCATGGACCGTACCATGTCTAATAGCATACGATTTCTCCTTTCAGAGACACCATTGAGCTGAGGTGTATAAGGAGGTGTCTATTGGGATAATATCCTATGATCTTTAAGGAACTAAGTAAACTCTGTACTTAAGTACTCACCTCCTCGATTTGATCAAAGAGTTTTGATACTCTTTCCAGTCTGGTTCTCCACCTCATTCTTATACTCTCTGAATTTCTCAAAGGCCTCGGACTTGTACTTCATTAAGTACACATATCCATTCCTTGAGAAATCATCAGTAAAGGTAATGAAGTAGGAGTAACCACTAATGGCATGAGTTGACATAGGTCCAGATACATCACTATGTATGAGTTCCAATAGCTCAGTGACTCTCTCCAATTCTACTAAATGGAGAGTTGGTCAGTTTTCCACGAAGGCAAGGCTCACAAGTTGCATATGACACATAGTCGAATGGATCTAGATATCCATCATTTAGCAACTTTTGAATCCTTCTTTCATGGATGTGACCTAGCTTACAATGCCATAGGTATGCACTGTTCATCTCATCTCGTTTCCTCTTGGACACATTTATATTTATGATATGTGGAGTAGTGTCTAACATAAATAAACCATTATGCAATGTTCCTTTCGTGATGATCTTATCATCTAATAATATCGAACAACCATTATTCTCAAAAACTAATTTATATCTACTAACTATCAAACATGAAATGGAGATAATGTTTTTGATAATAGAATGAACAAAATAACATGCATCTAATGCAATAAAAGCTCCACCAGGTAGATGTAGGGCGACATCGCCAATAGCTACTATAGCAATTTTTGCTCCATTACCCATCTTGAGGTCCATCTCACCTCTCTCTAGTCTCCTAGGCCTTGCTAGAACCTGCAACGAATTGCATATATGATAAGCACTACCGGTATCCAATACCCATGTGTTATCATAAGAGTATGATAAATGGAGACTGATCATGAGTGTACCTGAAGCTTCATCAAGCTTTTGTTTCGCTCTTTCTGCAAGGTACTCTTTGCAGTTCCTCTTCCAGTGCCTATCTTTGCCATAGTGGAAGCACTAGCCCTTGTCCTTTGCTGGGTCTTTCTTAGCAACCTTTGCTTTACCTGGTCTGCCCTTGCCCTTTCCTCATGTGATTACAACTTAATCTTAGGCATGTAGGCCCGACAATAAACGAGAAATATAATGGAGGCTCGCAGACCCCAATAATAATAATCACAAGTACATACATCACACGGTCCATGATCATCCGTCCATACATCATACATCACATTATAATTAATCATCATCATGTAGGACTACTAGATAATGATAAAAATAATAATCAAACTAAACCTTTTAATTAATTAGTATTTTATGAAATCAGGGACATATAGGGAATTTTTGAATTCATAAGGGTATTTTCATAATTTGGATAAAAGGACAGAATTTGAATTTATGAAATTCACAGGGGTAAAACTATCTTTTTGCCCAAGAATGCCCTAATGCCCTACTCCCCTACTGTCACCGTCGCTACCCTACTGGCGGTGACCTGTGCGGTGGGGCGAGGGCGCTACCCTCGCTTGTAGGCGGCACGCCCGCTGGTGGCGCTACCACTGCAGGTGGGCGCCCTCGCGGGCGGTTCTACCGGCGGGGCAGCGCCCACAAGCGGTGCTGCCCCTACGGGCGCCGCCGCCTCCGCGGGCGGTTCTGCCTGCGGGGCAATGCCCGCAAGCGGCGCTGTCCCCCCGGGCGGCCGCCCTTGCAGGGGGGTTTCGCCCGCGGGAGCAACGGCGGTAGGCGCTGTTGCCTTGCGGCGCCTCTGCCCGCGGGCTGCTAGCCCTACCGGCCGCAAGCCTGCTGCAAGCAGGCCGCCGGCCGGCTGCTGTAGACGTAGCCCCAATGCTGCCTGCTTGCGGCTGCGCTGCACTCACGTAGATCGAGGGCTACAACTGTTACTGCCCTTTCTCGCTATTGTGTTAACGATTTTGACGTTAAAAGTTTCTTCAAAACACAACACACGCAGTTCAAAACCAATCTATCGCACAAACAACCTGGCTCTGATACCACTGTTGGGAAATCTGAGGGGCGACATCAGATGCGTAGCGGAAGAACAAGAAAAACAAAATCCCCGATTCCCAAAGAGATGTTCATCGTCGTGCGAAGATTGATGCGTAAAATCGTAAAACTGAAAAACTGCGTGTATAATAGATTGTGTTACCTAGGGAGATCGTATATCCCTGTTTCCTTACATCTCCTTAGGAGAGGGTGAAGGAGGTCAAGCGAACTCCTCTCTAGCATTGATCCACATAGCAGGGCTGCAACGATGCTCCTAAAAACTCCAAGCCTGCTCTGAGGTGGAGAGAGGAAGGAGAATAGGAGATGCAAGCAAAGGCTCTAGCCTATGAGGCTCTGAATCCCTCCTATTTATAGAGGTCCCCTATCAAACCCTAATAGATCCTCCCCTAGTGGGTATTGGATCTGCATCCAATAACCCAAGCCTTTTAGATTAGTGGATCTCTATCCAATAATCTCTCAAGGGCTCTTATTGGATCTCGTCCATGGGATCCAATAATTCAGGGGCTTATTGGATATCCAATAAGACAAGGGCTCCGTCGGATATCTCATATCCAAACCTCTACTCATCGCAATGCCAACCATATATGTGTGACCCTCTAGGCCCAATATCGAGCTGGCCGTGAGTCATACCTGTTAGAACTCCTTCTAACTCAGTGAATTATTATCTCTGTAATAATTCACTCGACTCATCGACTACGGACGTACTAGGCCACTACGCCGTAGTCCCCAGATGATACAAGGGAATCCAATCCATTGGACCTGTCTGTCCTTAGTTACCGTGTACCTATAGTCCCTCATCCATCTAATATCTCAGAGACCGTATATCGAGCATAGTGCTGTCAGACCCATACGATTTCTACTCGAGTCTCGCTCTAATCGGATTCTCCCGGAGAACTCTTTTCTCTCAACCCGAATGACCCTGGCCAGGGATTTGTCTGAGCAAGAACACATGGGATATTCCTCTCATGACGCCGAGAGTGGCTGATCCTCTATCGACACTCAATAGCCCTCGTAAGGTCGACTACCACTCCCAATGACCAGCTGTACTAGATTTGGGACAGCCAAATCTATAAGTCTGGTATCAAAGAGTGGAGCACTCATACAGGACATCCTTGGTGTCTCAAGTCTAAGGACCATATATACCACTAGGACTATGGAATCGCTATTTGACAATAAGGCATCATCAACCATCCAGCATTCCATAAGCGGATCAATCAGTGAACTCATTCTCCAATGAGCACCTGTACTGTATCCCTAGTGTCCCTACACGAGAAACTATGAGACCAGTTGCATCCATCATATGAACGGGTATACAGCACACCAGTCTATCCGGTTATCACGATGTCCCTCTCGAGTAACTTATGACCGGGATTATTTAGGATATATGTTTAAAGGTGAATCGATCTCATTTTTGTGATCTCATCACGATCCGATTCCCATTGCACAAATCCAAGGACATCACAATATATATGTGCATATATGCAATAGTTATAAAGTGATATATGCCAAAATATAATAAGCAAAAAGATTTTGTATCAAGTTACACGTGCCATCACTCATGTGATTGGCTTGTTGGGCACCTATGACTAGTATGTCCTGCCTGACCTCTTCATGTAATGCCTTTTATGCCAAGAAGTGTTTTCATTTTGAGATTCTGCCTTGGTTTTTTTTTGGCCGCATGTGCGTGTGCTTCACATGTCTTCTCCACACCCCGACCCACCTTTCTCACGGGTAGAACTTCTTTCGGTTTACTGCGTTCCAAGTTCTTGGCAGGGGGCTTCCCTCCATGGTTTTGAGTCGGTAGGTCCCCTCTTGGACCATGTCGTAGACCCGATATGGGCCTTCCCAGTTAGGCGTAAGTTTTCCCCTTGCTCGGGTCGGGTCACTCACCTCTACCCTTCGGAGGATGAGGTCCTTGACTTCGATCGACCATAGGCGGACTTTACGGTTGTACACCTAGGTTGTTGCCTTCTTGTATGCCAAGGTACGCAGATGCGCCTTAGCTCTCTTTTCTTCGAGGAGGTCTAAGTATGCTCGGAGGCCCTACTCGGAAACCCTTTGTTCGTAATTGGAGGTGCGCAAGGTCGGGAACACCATCTCAGGCGGAAGGACCGCTTCAGTCCCATACGTGAGGTTGAACAGGGACTCCCCCGAGGCAGTTTTGAGAGTCATCCGCATTGCCCATAAGATACTAGGAAGCTCCTCTACCAAAGCTCCGTGCGTACCCGAGATCCTCCTCTTGAGGCCTTCCAAAATCGCCCAGTTCATTACCTCGGTTTGGCCATTGGTTTGGGGGTGTGCGACAGAGCTGAACTTCAACTGGATCCCGTATGATTGGCAATAGGCCTTGAACTTAGCGCTGTTGAATTGAGCTTCATTATCGGTGATGATAGCCTTCGGGATCCCGAACCGAGTGATTATGTTCTTCCATGTGAAGCTTTGGACTTGCTTCTCGGTAATGGCGGCCAAGGGTTCGGCTTCGACCCACTTTATGAAGTAGTTGATGCCGATTATAAGAAAGCGCTGCTGTCCCGACATTGGAGGGAAAGGTCCAAGAAGATCAAGCCCCCATTGGGTGAAGGGCCAGGTCGCATCTATCGGGGTAAGGGGAACCGCCGACTGGTGTGGCAGTCGGGCGTGCCTCTGGCATTGTGGGCACTGCTGTACATATGACGAGGCGTCCCGGCGCATGGTTGGCCAGTAGTATCCCTTCTGAAGAATCTTGAAGGCCAAGGTTTGTCCCCTGATGTGCTCCCAACAGATCCCCTCATGGAGCTCGGCGAGGACCGTCTCAACTTCTGATGGGGGGAGGCAGCGTAAGAGAGGTTGAGAGAAGGCCCTTCGGTACAGCCTCCCACCGACGATGTAGTATTGGGCTTGGGTTCGCCTCAATCGTCTCGCGGTCGCCGGGTCGTTGGGCTACCTTCTGTCCGTCTTGAAGCGGAGGATTTCCTCCATCCAGTTAGGTAGTAGACCTGTTTTGGCGACCTCATGAGTCACCACCATCGGTGCCGTTATGGCCTCAATCGTTGGGATTGACACAAGGTCATGGGCAGAGGCCGACCTGGCTAATGCGTCGGCCCGCATGTTCTGCGCCCGAGGTATTCTAGCGATTGAGAAACGATTGAAGCGGTGGGCGAGTCGCTTCGCCTCCATAAGATATAAAGCCATCATTGGGTCGCGGGCTTCGTAGCTCCCTGTTAGAACCCTTGCAGATTCTAAACTTGGGGTTGATCTCTTTAGGGGATCGGTCTCCTTGGAACTCTATAGGGGTTCCTCCCTCCAAGTTGCTGCTCAAAGGCTGCAGAAAAGATTCATCTATTGCTTATGAAAAGAGGTGGAATACATGACTATTTATAGGGCTTCTAAACCCTAACTCCTAATAGGACTCTTAATTAAGACTCCTACTTCTAAACAACTCCTAATAGGACTCCTACTCAAGACTCATACTTCTAACCAACTCCTAATAGGACTCCTACTCAAGACTCCTATTCCTTTACAACTCCCTATTCTTCTCTAAGAAATAACCTTCTAACCCTAGCCGGCCTCTTCACCTCTTTAATAGGGGTTGGCTTAGGTAGGTTTTACATGAATGTCCCTCTCAATTAGGACTCTCCTAGCTAGAGTCCTAACAGACCCGCCCTCTTCAAATCAGCCTTGTCCTCGAGGCTGACGATTCATGAATTTTGGGAATTTGATCTTCAAGTCATCATAGTTCTCCCAAGTGGCATCTTCTGTTAGTAGGTTTGCCTACTGTATTAGCAATTCAGTAGTGTATCATCGTCGTCGAGTCACGATCTGTCGATCAATAATAGCACTTGGTTGAGTCTGAAGTTCTCCTTGGGTAGTCATATTTGGTGGGTGGCTTTGGGTTGTCTCCAAGCACCTATTTACAACTTCTGTCTGGCCGTTGGTTTGTGAGTGATATGTCGTACTCCTTTTCTTTAGTACCCTGCATATGGAATAACTTTGTCCAAAATCTGTTTGTGAAGATGCAAGTAGAATTTATCATAAGCACAATGCGTCCCTTATAGTGTAATTCTTTTAAGTCCCAATTGTAATGAGCCATGGGGCTTGGTGCTTCCTCCAATTTTTTTATAATCTTACTAGTATCTGAATCTTCCTGCCATTCCATCTTAATATCCTCAAGGAAGTCGCTGGTCAGAAGTGAAACGGTCGAAACTTCAACTTGCTCGGGTAGCTGCGAAAGCGCATCTACAAGAACATTCTCTTTCCCCTTTTTGTAAGTTATTTCATAATCAAATCCAAAAAGTTTTGTTACCCATTTTTGCTGCTCAGGGGATGGTATATTTTGGTCCAAAAGGTACTTGAGGCTTTTATGGTTGGTTTTTATTTAAAATCGTCGACCAATCAAGTATGGTCTCCACCTCGTTGCTGCGCGCACAATGGCGAGCATCTCCTTATCATATGTTGACTTATTTTGATGGGAGGGAGATAATGTCTTGCTAGTGTATGTGAGTGGTCGACCATCTTTCATGAGAATGGCTCCAATTCCGACTCTAGATGCGTCGGCCTCAATAATGAAGGGTCGGTTAAAATCTGGTAGTGTTAGCACCGGCGTCGTCGTCACGGCTGCTTTAAGTTTGTCGAAGGCAACGGAGGCTCTGTCCGACCATTGGAAGACATCTTTTTTCAGTAAGGAAGTAAGTGGTGCACTGATCTTGCCATAGTTTTTCACGAACTTACAGTAGTAGCCCGTTAAACCCAGAAAGCCATGTAGCAATTTTACGTTCCTCGGGGTAGGCCAGTTTTGCATTGCTTCAATTTTGAAGGGGTCCACTATCACACTTTCCTCTGATATGATATGCCCAAGATATTCCACCTTCTGTAGAAGAAAGCAAAAATTCATAATGGTTGTTGTGTGTTCAAAAGGTGGTTTTCGGTATGTCTTCTTCGCGCACTCATATTTGATGATACCCGGATCAAAGGTCCAGCTTTGTAAAGATTTGTGCTCCCTTTCATCTAGCAATTCATCTGCTATTGGAATAAGGTATTTGTCCTTGATGGTTATGCCATTGAGAGCTTGATAATCAATGCATATTCGCCATGTTCCATCCTTCTTGCGTACAAGTAGCACCGGTGAAGAGTAGAGGTTGCAACTTGGCCGAATAACTCCTGTTTCAAGCATCTCTTTTACAATCCTTTCTATTTTATCCTTCTGGAGATGTAGATACTGATATGGCCAAGTATTTGCTGGAGGTTTGCCTGAAAGAATCGTTATATAATGATCATACCGACTGGTAAGAGATAGGTTGTGCGGTTCATCAAATATATTTGAAAATTCAGCAAGCAAAGGAAGTAGGTTTAGATCTTCAAATTCTATTAGCTCTCCCTTAGTTTGCTGCTCAAGTTCTACCAAAAGGCCGCTGCATGCTTTATGCAAAACCTTCTTCATTTGTTGTGTGCCAATCGTCGTTATGTCGCCCCCACGTTTTCCGTTCAGTATCACCTGTTTCTCCTTATTGTAAAATTTCATAATTAGTTGCATAAAATTCCAAGAAATATCACCTAATGTCGTCAACCATTTAATTATGAGCATGGCCTCATGATCATCAAGAGGGAGAAGGAAGAAATCTGCAATTATCTCTTGGTCCTGCAACAATAGTTTCTCCTGCGGACGCCTACGATCACAATTCAAAATCCGTCCGTCGACGACCTTAACGTCAAACCTGCTGCAATTCTCAATAGGTAAGGCCATCTGGATAGTAATCTTACTATTTAGAAAGTTATTAGAACTACCCGTGTCGATGAGAACAGGGATCGGTTGTTGTTTGAGAAGGCCTCCAACTTTCATCGTTTGCGGGTTTGAGTAGCCGGCTATTGCATGTACCGTAACTTCAGTCGGTTGTGGCTCTTCTTCTGCATCTTCTTCTTCATGTTCAAGGCTCTCTTCTAGATGTTCAATGACCTCTTCTTCTATTGGTTCAATCATAAGAAGTCTCCCTTTACTACAGTGATGCTCACGGCTCCACGGCTCGTCACAATGCCAACATAACCCCTTCGCATATCGCTCCCGAAGCTCTTCTCTTGTTAACCTCTTTGGTGTAGGGACTTGGTTGATAGTAGAGGGGGTTGAGGACTTCAATATTACTGGTTGAGGAGTGACCCTAGTCCTCCGAGCTTCATGGTTCAATTGCTCCTCTTGATGTCGTGCGAAAGAGATGGCTGCCATAAGCGTATACGGTTGTCGCGCTTTAACTTCTCCTCGGATCTCCGGCTTCAAGCCCTCAATGAAGGTCCTCAATAGCTCTTTTTGAGACTAATCATGAGTTTGATTAGATAACCTTTCAAACCTAGTTTGGTACTCCTGAATGGTGGAGGTTTGTCGGATCTTTGCTAGTTGTCTGTCAATATTCTCGTAATCGATTGGTCTGAAGCGGATTAGCAGTCCTTCTTTGAATTGTCACCATGAAAGAACTCCATAAATATGTTCAAACCAGTCAAACCACTGTATAGCATCCCTTTCAAGATGTATAGCTGCAATTTTCACCATAGATGCATCCGCGGTTTTGTGGTACTGAAAATATCGCTCCGCGCGCGAGATCCAACCAATCGGGTCTCCTTCTTCCCATCTAGGGAAGTCCACTCTCATGCATGGATAGTTAGGGTCAGTCATAGAGCTTCCCCTCTGTTGGAAGTCATATCTTTGGGCTTGGTGCGATTGGGCAAAGCTCTCTCCTTGATGTGATTTCTTCGTGCTTAGTGGTCGGCCCAATCTGAGTTCGGTAAAGAGCGTCCGAATCTTATCCTCCATTCGCGCCTCGAAGGCTTCGAATTTAGCATTGATTACCACCTCATATGCCATAGTATATGCCTCCAAATCTATGAAGTTAAGATCTCTCTTTTGTTGTCGGGTTAAAGGCATGTATTGGTTGAGAGAGATGATGGTCGAAAGGGTTGGTAGATCGATGGATGTAGGCTACGGTTTAGGCTTGTTTTGTGGCTATTTTGGGTGCAGTTTGAGGGTGTGGTTTGGTGAAGTTTTAGGGCTATAGATGAAAGTTTTAGATCTGTGGTAGATGGTAGCAAAGGTTTGATAGAAATAAGTGGAAGTTGCAGCAAGTATGTGCTGTCTTGTAAGAGTAGAATTATCGTCGAAGAAACAACGGTTTCTCGACGTAATTTCCACCAAAAACTTGAGAGAATTGAGGAGGGAATTGATAGCAAAATCACAGTTTATATGACAGCAAAGATATCTAATTTAATCAAGAAAATTTCTGCAGTGTAACAGCAAGGAAATTGGTGCAAGTTACGATTGTAGAATTCTCGTCGAAAAATTTCAACGGTTTACGATGAAAATTTGCAGCAACACAAAATCATTTTTAGAGATGAATTCCTTAATAGATCAATGTTAGATAGAAGTCAAGATGATCTATGAACTGTATAAGAAATTTCATTCAAAAAAGATTACAAATAGATGGGTTAAGGCAACAATATGCGGCTGAAATTTTCTGTAGCACAGATTTTTAAGTATAGCAGATTAGATGTAAAAGATCAGTAGGTTATATTGAGAATTTTTTGATGAAACTAAAAGGAAATCTACTATTAGGAAGTGTCAAAGCTATCATAAAAATTTTGTAGAGATTTGGATAGAAACAACGTAGTATCAAGATCAAACAAACAGTGCTATGTGGCTGAAATTTTACAGTGCAGATTTTCAAGTATAGTAGATTAGACGTAAAATATCAATGGTTTATATTGAGAATTTATTGACAAAACCAAAGAGAAATCTGCTGTTAGGAAGTGTCAAAGATGTTATAAAAATTTCATAGAGATTTGGATAGAAAAAACACAATAGCAAGATCGAAAAGACGGTGATATACGGTTGGAATTCTGCAATGTATCTTTCGTCGTAGAGATGAAAACTTTATGACGAAAAGTTTATGCAGCAATATAGGAATAATTTTTTTGGGATTTTCAAATACGGATAACTAAATTGCAGCAGCAGTAAGGTAGAAAACCAGAACCTGTTGCAATTCACGGGGAGATCAAAGGATGATCCGTGGTGGTGGAGATGATGGCGAAATTTGGCGACGATCTTTTAAGCAATTGTGGGAATTGCTTTGGACAGTTGTGGAAGGTTGATGGATGGCTGTGGAAGGGCAGCGAGATGCCAAGAATGCTGCTCTGATACCAGGTGGTAGAACTGTCACGCCCCCCTGAATTATCGCATTCAGGAAGTGTGACCCTGTCTAAAAATCAATAATATTATAATTGATCATCAATTCAATCCAGGATCCAATCTAACAATTTGAGGATACTAAGAATCATTCAAAAATCAATATTCACAATTCATAAACATGTACATTACATAAATCATAATCCACTTCACTTAGAGATTCACAAAATCCAAAGACAAGTCAACTAAACATCAACCACAACACAAATCCATAATCATAGAAGTATATACAATCACAAAAAGATAATTATTTACCATGAGTTCTTATCCTTACACATCTTAAACTTATCATTCCATACACATGAGCGGTCCTTTGACATTTTACAACACATAAGTATCAACAGATCCTTAACATTACATCAGAAGTAAAGTTTACTATACAACAAAAACCATCATCCAACAAAGATTAGCTTAAAAATCTTCTAGCCTTTCACTGCTTTAACCCAATTCTAGCTTTTCAGTGCGTGACAAGCTACCCTGAAAAATTTATATAGCAACGGGGTGAGCATAAAGAGCTCAGCAAGCGTCTAACATATCCATGGCGATAGGAGAAGTTCAAGCAAGCTTAGTATCAAGATACAAAAGTAGAAATACAAGTGTTCATTTGAAGTCATCTCTTTCGATATAAAATCACAAAGGTTTACCTCGTTCAAAAACAGGCATTAGACATAACAATAGGAGAAAGGAAATTAGAGCATTTCATTGGCAAAGGAAGCATTTAGGCATGTATCAAATGGCACATGAAGTATTTAGGTGCATATCCAAAGGTATAAGAGTGTTTGGGGGCATAATAATGACAAACGAAACACTTCAAAGTATAACAAGTGAACCGAATAATAAACACAAGCTTGTATGTCATTCTTGATGTAGCATGCATTCCATTTTTATCCAAAGCATAATATGAACTCATAAACAAAACTTTGGATATCATATCAATGAGCATAGATGACGCTGTGGGACCACATACATAATGTGATTCATCCATTTCTGGATGACCACCAAGCATAAGTCTCCCACGTCTGGGAGTTCCATCCACCCACGTCTGAGTGAAGTCAATGGGGCCGGCAGAGCAATCGCGGGCTCTAAGCATAACTCCCTTTACCATTTCTGGCAAAGGTTCACAATATCCCACAAGACACCAGAGTACAAAAGGGTAGTATGAACAATAATATTGACACATATCAGAAACACATGCGGAACAACGAAGATATGCATGTGCCTTATCAAACAAGGAAATGCAAACAAAGCATTACATAATAAATTTCAGTTATACAATAATTTCAGGATGAACAATACAAGAACTTCAAAGGACTAATATAAAGCTCAATTGAAGAAGAATTTAGTAGAAATCATATTTACAATAGGATGAAAATTGAATAGGCAAAACCCAACAAAGTTTTCAACTATGAGAGAATTTGAATGGTACGTTTTCTGAATTGTTCGAGTGACCAAACATACTCCAAATCACTAAAAATAGGTGTCATTGGAAAGCTGTTTCAATCTATTTTCAGATAAACTCAGATTCATAATTTTTTGAGTTCTTAACAGGAAGTTACAACAAATAGAGTAAAGGAAGGTCAGAATTGATCATCCCTGTTTTGCAGACTTGATAGAATCGATTTAAACAGAAGTTTTAGAAGGCAAACATACTTCAAAATTTCCAACTAGGTGTCAAAAGAAAGATACACGAATCTAGTTTCCAAGGAACTAAGTTTTGCTTAATTCAGAATTTTCTCTAGAGAGTTATGAGCAATTTAGTAACAGAAGGTCAGAAATTTCAATCCCTATTTTGCAGAATCTGTAGGGTTAATTGAAACAGAAGTCTTAGTAGTCATTTAAACTCCGAATCATTCAATCTTAGTGTCAAAATAAAGATATTTGAGTCTACTTTCAAATGGAATAGGTTTTGTCTAAATCAGAGTTTATTACAAAATGTTATGACCGAAATATTGAATAGATGTCAGATTACCAAAAAAATTTCAGATTCATGGATTTGTATCAAAAGGAAAGAACGGTTTGGTACTAAGCTGAAATCTTTTGCATTATGAAGAATTAAAAGGAAAACAAAGATTAGGAGTTCTGTAGGAAGAGGTTAGAACACTTGCCTTAAACAAATTTGATTCCCAAATGGGGGGAGTTGATGCAAAACCTCAATCAAATCTTCTTCTTCAATTCCTCTTCTTCTTCTTCTTCCCTTCTCTTCTCTTCTTAAACTCACGTTGGATGCAGCATCTGAAGGTTACATTTAGTTTCTCCTTTAATCTCTTACTTAATTACTTTTTGTTAACACAAGAGTTGTAAAGTTTCAAGGTGGCAAGCATGCATGAAAAGTGCTAGGTGTCATCCTTAGAGCAAACTTAGGTGGCACCATTAGGCTAGCTAGTGACACATGTCCACTAAATTTTTTTTTTTTTTTATAACTTAAATCTGAAACTTTCATAAATCATATTAAACTTCTATTATAATATTATTTAATATAAAAAAATTATTAAATAATCCTCATATTTACAAATAAGCATTTATTAAATTTTTAAAAATGGGGGATATTACAAGAACCCTTGCAGATTCTAAACTTGGGGTTGATCTCTTTAGGGGATCGGCCTCCTTGGAACTCTATAGGGGTTCCTCCCTCCAAGTTGCTGCTCAAAGGCTGCAGAAAAGATTCATCTATTGCTTATGAAAAGAGGTGGAATACATGACTATTTATAGGGCTTCTAAACCCTAACTCCTAATAGGACTCTTACTTAAGACTCCTACTTCTAAACAACTCCTAATATGACTCCTACTCAAGACTCCTACTTCTAACCAACTCCTAATAGGACTCCTACTCAAGACTCCTATTCCTTTACAATTCCTTATTCTTCTCTAAGAAATAACCTCCTAACCCTAGCCGGCCTCTTCACCTCTTTAATAGGGGTCGGCTTAGGTAGGTTTTACATGAATGTCCCTCTCAATTAGGACTCTCCTAGCTAGAGTCCTAACATTCCCATTGACGTGTCCTGTCACCAACTAGGAGTGGTTGAAAACCTCAAGGTTGTTAACATGCATCTCCAGAGTGAGGCGCAGGTCGTGGAGCAATGCCTTGTACTCGGCCTCGTTATTGGTATCTCAGAATTGTAATTGGAGCGACCTCTCGTAGGTTTCTCCCGACGGGCCCTTGAGGATAAGCCCGATACTGGCCGCTCCAATAGTGGACAAACCATCCACGTGCAGGGTCCATGTGTTCCGGTTGTTGTCCTGCCACATGTCAAGGTCTTCAGGGGTTAGCTCGGAAACGAAATCAGCCAATACCTGAGCTTTGATGGTGGTCCTAGGGGAGTACTGAATGTCGAATTCACTGAGCTCGATCGACCATCGCAGCATGCGACCTACCGCGTCGAAGTTGGAAAGGATCTGTTGCAGCGGCTGGTTGGTGATCACTTTGATCGTGTGGGCTTGGAAGTAGGGCCACAACTTTTGGGTCGTCTTCATGAGGGTAAGAGCCAACCTCTCGATCGGGGGGTACTACGCCTCGGGCCCGACGAGGATATGGTTGACATAATATATGGGTTGCTGAGTAGGCGGCACCTCCCGGACTAACACCGAGTCGACTGCTTGTGGCGAGGCTGCCAAGTAGAGACTAAGGGTTTCGCCTAGTTCGGGCGAGGCAAGTCGGGGCAAGCGAGCGAGGCACGACTTTAGCTTTTGGAAGGCTTCCTCACACTCCAAGGTCCACATAAAGTTGTCGGCCTATCGTAGAGCCCAAAAAAAGGGGAGACGCTTGTCGCCTAATTGCAACACGAACCTGTTGAGCGCTGTCATCCTCCCGGTAAGTCGCTGTACCTCCTTGACCGAGTGGGGGGAGTGCATCTCGGCTATGGCCCGAACCTTTTCCGGGTTGGTGTCTATCCCCCTTTGGTGAATGATAAAGCCAAGAAACCTCCCCGAGCTGACTCTGAAGATGCACTTCGCAGGATTTAGACGCATGTTGAATCGTCGGAGCATCTGGAATGTCTCCACTAGGTCAGTTAGGTGTGCACTTGCGGCCTTGCTCTTTACGATCATGTCATCTACGTATACTTCCATATTCCTCCCGAGTTGGTGTTTAAAAAGTTTGTCGACCATCCTTTGGTAGGTCGCGCCAGCATTTTTCAGGTCGAAGGGCATTACTTTGTAACAGTACGCTCCTCTATGGGTGACAAAGGCTGTGTCCTCTTGATCCTGAGTCGCCATTCGGATTTGGTTGTAGCCAGAGAATGCATCCATGAATGTAAGGAGCTCATGGCCCGCGGTGGCATCGACCAATCGATCCACCCTAGGGATCGGATAGCAGTCCTTGGGGCATGCCCGGTTGAGATCGGTGTAATCAACACACATCCTCCAGCTTCCATTAGATTTCTTAATGAGGATTACATTCGACAGCCACTGAGGGTATTGGACCTCGGTAATAAATCCGGCCTTTTTAAGGCGGTCGACCTCATCACCGATCGCCTTCAACCAGTCGGGAGCAAACTTCCTCGGCCTTTGTCTCACCGGCCTAGCCCCGGGGTCGATGTTGAGCCAGTGTTGGGCCACTTCTGGGCTGATCCCGAGCATCTCCTCGGGGGACCATGCGAACATATCGATGTTTGGTAGAACCCTTGCAGATTCTAAATTTGGGGTTGATCTCTTTAGGGGATCGGCCTCCTTGGAACTCTATAGGGGTTCCTCCCTCCAAGTTGCTGCTCAAAGACTGCAAAAAAGATTCATCTATTGCTTAAGAAAAGAGGAGGAATACATGACTATTTATAGGGCTTCTAAACCCTAACTCCTAATAGGACTCCTACTCAAGACTCCTATTCCCTTACAACTCCTAATTCTTCTCTAAGAAAAAACCTCCTAACCCTAGCCGGCCTCTTCATCTCTTTAATAGGGGTTAGCTTAGGTAGGTTTTACATGAATGTCCCTCTCAATTAGGACTTTTCTAGCTAGAGTCCTAACAGACCCGCCCTCTTCAAATCAGCCTTGTCCTCAAGACTGAGATTCCATGAACTCAGGGAACTGGGTCTTCAGCTCCTCATATGGTTCCCATATGGCGTCTTCAAGTGGTAAATTATTCCAATGCACTAGTACTTCAGTAGAGAGACGTCGGCGACGCATCACGATCCTGCGATCGAGGATGGCTTGTGGTTGAGCATGAATAATTCCATCCTCAGTGGTGTTGGGCAGTTGGATCTGGGGTGACTCGTGTTCTCCCAATTTGGGCTTCAGGCATGACACGTGGAAGACAGGATGAATTTTGGCATCCTCAGGTAATTTAAGTCTATACGCCATTGCTCCAATATGCTCTATGATCATATAGGGCCCAAAAAATTGTGGAGATAGCTTCATGGAGGCTCGAGTGTTGATGGAGAGTTGCTTGTATGGTTGTAGGCAAAGATAAACCCAATCTCCTACTGAAAACTCTCTTTCGCTTCGTCGTGTGTCGGCTTGCTGCTTCATTCTGGCTTGAGCTGTAGAGAGATTATCTTTTAACAGTTGTAAGAGTTTGTCCCTATCAATCAATTCTTGTTCAACTTGATCTACCTTTGCTGAGCCAATTACATACTTTGGAATCACAAGGGCCGGTCGACCATACAATCTTCATAAGGGGCACATTTTGTAGATGAATAATATGTAGTATTATACCACCATTCGGCCCAGGGAAGCCATTTTGCCCACTCTTTTGGTCGGTCGCTAGCGAAACACCGAAGGTACGTCTCTAAACACCTGTTTACCACCTCTGTTTGGCCGTCAGTTTGTGGATGATACGCTGTGCTCATCTTGAGTTTGGTGCCTTGTAACTGGAATAACTCGGTCTAAAATTTACTAGTGAAGATCCTATCATGATCACTTACAATGGACCTTGGCATCCCGTGTAGTTTAATAATATTTTCTATGAAAACTTGGGCAATACTAGCAGCAGTGTAGGGACTTCTCACAACACAAAAATGAGCATATTTCGTAAGTCGATCAACCACCACGAGAATTGTGCTTTTACCTTTGGCTGGTGGCAGCCCTTCAATGAAGTCCATGGAGATGTCAGTCCACACCGAGTCCGGTATAGGTAGTGGTTGTAGTTTCCCTGGATTTGCCACAGTTTCACCCTTGTGTTGTTGACATACATCACATTGTGCCACATATTCAGCAATAATTTTTTTCATCCCTCTCCAATAAAAATTTTGCTTCACTCTTTTGTAGGTTCTTAGGAATCCAGAGTGCCCTGCTAAAGGTATGGAGTGCATTTCATGCAGGATGATTGTGATACAAGGGGAGTCAGGTATAAGCACAATACGACATTTGTAGCGTAGATCCCTCGAATCCCAAGTGTAGTGGGCTATTGCACTTGGATCCTCCTCCAATTTTTTTATAATGTTGCTAATCTCTGGATCCTTCTTCCATTCTTCCCTAATGTCCACGAGGAGACTAGTGGTAGGAAGGGAGATGGCTGAAACCTTAGCTTGCTCAGGTAGCCGTGAGAGTGCATCTGCAACAACGTTTTCTTTCCCCTTTTTGTAAATAATTTCATAATCAAATCCAAGAAGTTTGGTTACCCATTTTTGTTGCTCAGGGGATGATATCTTTTGCTCCAAAAAATACTTGAGGCTTTTATGGTCGGTTTTAATTTGAAATCACCGGTCGATCAGATAGGGTCTCCACCTCATTACTGCGTGTATAATGGCGAGCATCTCCTTATCATATACTGATATATTTTGATGGGAGGGAGATAACACCTTGCTAGTGTATGCGAGTGGTCAACTATCTATAATAAATCTGCATTCGATAAGTGGCTATCTATGAACTCTTATATTCCTACCTTGTATTTGGTACCTTATTTGTTTGAAACTATCCTCTTTCATCATGGATATGTTAGTCGCTTGCTAAGCCCTATATGGCTGATGATATGTCTTTTTTCAGTAGAGAAGTAAGTGGTGCACTGATCTTCCCATAGTCCTTAATAAATTTTTGGTAGTAGCCTGTTAGTCTAAGGAATCCACATAGTAATTTCACGTTTGTAGGTTTCGGCCAACCTTGCATTGTCTCAATTTTTGTTAGGTCTACCGCACTCCTTCTTCTGATATTATGTGCCCAAGGTACTCTACTTTTTGCTAGAGAAAGCTACACATTGGTTGCTTAACAAAAAGAGTGTTCTCCCGAAGGATCGTCAGAATAATCCGTAAATGCTGAAAGTGAGTCTCAAGAGAAGGGTTGTAAATGAGAATATCATCAAAAAATACTAGCACAAATTTGCGAAGAAAGCTCCGAAAAATATCGTTCATGAGATTTTGAAAGGTTGAAGGAGCATTAGTGAGTCCAAAAGGCATTATCAAGAATTCATAATGACCATCATGTGTGCGGAATGCAGTTTTTGGAATGTCATCTTCACATACTTGAATTTGGTGGTAACCGGATCGGAGGTCCAACTTCGTGAAGACTCAAGCTCCTTTTAATTCATCAAGAAGTTCATCCACCACTGGTATTGGGTACTTGTCCTTGATGGTGATGTCATTTAAAGCTCGATAGTCGATGCACATCCGCCAAGTTTCGTCCTTCTTGCGTACAAGTAGTACTAGTGAGGAATAGGGGCTGCAACTTGGCCGAATCACCCCTGTTTCAAGCATCTCCTTTACGATCTTTTCAATTTCATCTTTTTGGAGGTGAGGATATCGGTACGGTCGAGTGTTCGCTGGTGGCTTGCCCAGAAGGATTGCAATTCGATGGTCATGTTTTCAAGAAGGAGGAAGACCGCATGGTTCAGCAAAAATATCGACAAATTCAGTAAGCAATTGGGCAAGATTTTGATCTTCAATTTCTATTTTCTTCCCCTCTGGTTGCTACTGGAGGTGCATCAAAAAGCCACCATTTACCTTATGTAAAACTTTCTCCATTCGTTGGGTCGAAACAGTGGTAGCGTTGCTTCCGCGCTTCCCGCGTAGGATTATTTGTTTGCCCTTACAGTAGAATTTCATAATTAATTTAGAAAAGTTCCAAGAGACATCACCTAGTGTAGTTAGCCATTCTATACCAAGCACTGCCTCATAGTCATCAAGTGGTAGGAGGAAGAAATTGGTGATAATTTCTTAGTCTTGCAGTAATAGTTTTACCTACGGGCATCTTTGGTCACACTTTAGGATTCTGCCGTCGGCCACCTTTACATCGAACTTGCTGCAGCCTTCAATATGCAGTGTCATCCGAGCAGCAACCTTACTATTCAAAAAGTTATTAGTGCTGCTCGTGTCGATGAGAACAGTAATCAGCTGTTGTTTGAGAAGGCCTCCAACTTTCATCGTTTGCGAGTTTGAGTAGCCGGCTAGTGCGTGTACCGTAATGTCGGTCGGTTGTGGCTCTTCTTCCATATCTTTTATTTCATATTCAAGGCTCTCTTCTAGATGTTCAATGATCTCTTCTTCTACTGGTTCAATCATAAGAAGTCTCCCTTTTCTACAGCGATGCTCGTGGCTCCACGGCTCGTCGCAATGCCAACATAACCCCTTCGCAGATCGCTCCCGAAGTTCTTCTCTTGTTAATCTTTTCAGTGCAGGGACTCGGTTGATAGTAGGGGGGGCTGAGGGCTTTAGTATTGTAGGTCTAGGAGTGATCCTAGTCCTCCGGGCTTCATGGTTCAATCGCTCCTCTTGAAGTCATGTGAAAGAGATGGCTGCCATAAGCGTGTATGGTTGTCGCGCCTTAACTTCTCCCCGGATCTCCGGTTTTAAGCCCTCAATAAAGGTCCCCAATAGCTATTTTTCAGACCAATCACGAGTTTGATTAGATAACCTTTCAAACCTGGTTTGGTACTCCTGAATGGTGGAGGTTTATCAGATCTTTGCTAGTTGTCCGTCAATGTTCTCGTAATAAGTTGGTCCGAAGCGGATCAGTAGTCCTTCTTTGAATTATCACCATGAAAGGACTCCATAAGTGTATTCAAACCAGTCAAACCATTGTATGACATCCCCTTCAAGATGTATAGCTGCAATTTCCACCATGGATGCATCCGCAGTTTTATGGTACCGAAAATATCGCTCCGCGCGCGAGATCCAACCACTTGGGTCTCCTTCTTCCCATCTAGGGAAGTCCACTCTCATGCGCAAATAGTTGGGGTCGGTCATAGAGCCTCCCCTCTCTTGGAAGTCATCTCTTTGGGCATGATGTGATTGGTTAGAGCTCTCTCCTTGATGTGATTTCTTCGGGCTTGGTGGTCGGCCCAAACTGAATTCGGTAAGAAGAGTCCGAATCTTATCCTCCATTCATGCCTCAAAGGCTTCAAATTTAGCATTGATTGCCTCCTCAGATGCCATAGTATATGACTCCAAATCTGTGATGTTAAGATCTCTCTTTTGTTGACGGGTTAAAGGCATGAATAGGTTGAGAGAAGTGATGGTTGAAAGGGTTAGTGGATTGGTAGATGTAGGCTGCGGTTTAGATTTATTTTATGGCTTTTTTGGGTGCAGTTTGAGGGTATGGTTTGGTGGAGTTTTAGGGCTGTGGATGAAAGTTTACGATCTATGGTGGATGACAGCAAAGGTTTGATAGAAATCAGTGAAAGTTTGCTGCAGAATTGTGTTGTCTTGTAAGAGCAGAATTATCATCGAAGAAACAACGGTTTTTCGACGAAATCTCCACCAAAAATTTGAGAGATTTGAGGAGGGAATTGACAGTAATATCTTAGTTTATATAATAGAGAAAATATAGTATCAAGATCAAACAAATAGTGTTATGCGGCTGAAATTCTGCAATGTATCTTTCGTTGTAGAGATGAAAACTTTGTGACGAAAAGTTTATGCAGCAATATAGGAACAATTTTTTTTTTTTTTTGGATTTTCGGATAGGGATAACTAAATTGCAGCAGCAGTAAGGTAGGAAACCAGAACCTGTTACAATTCACGGGATGATCCGCGGTGATGGAGATGATGGCGAAATTTGGCGACGATCTTTTAAGCAATTGTGAGAATTGCTTTGGGCAGCTGTGGAGGGCTGATGGATGGCTATGGAAGGGTAGCGAGACGCCAAGAACGCTGCTCTGATACCAGGTGGTAGAACCCTTACAGATTCTAAACTTGGGGTTGATCTCTTTAGAGGATCGGCCTCCTTGGAACTCTATAGGGGTTCCCCCCTCCAAGTTGCTGCTCAAAGGCTGCAGAAAAGATTCATCTATTGCTTAAGAAAAGAGGAGGAATATATGGCTATTTATAGGGCTTCTAAACTCTAACTCCTAATAGAACTCCTACTTAAGACTCTTACTTCTAACCAACTCCTAATAGGACTCCTACTCAAGACTCCTATTCCCTTACAACTCCTAATTCTTCTCTAAGAAAAAACCTCCTAACCCTAGCCGGCCTCTTCATCTCTTTAATAGGGGTCAGCTTAGGTAGGTTTTACATGAATGTCCCTCTCAATTAGGACTCTTCTAACTAGAGTCCTAACAGCGTTCCTCCTCAGAAAGTCGATGAGGTGGAGCTAGTCTACTTCGGGGAGTGTAATTCTGACCTTGACGGTCTAGTCAGGTTGGCTCTTTTTTAGGGGCACCTCGGCGAGCCGTTCGGGAGGCTCCAGCGGCACTAGTGCTTTGGGTCCTTCACGGGGGTCGGGGACCTAAGCGGGGTGCAATTTTCCCAGGAGAATAACCGCCGTGAGATAGCACCGCCTTGACTCCCCCGGGTCGCTTCGGGCCTCCCCGATCCCCACCGAGGTCAGAAACTTAATGGCCCGGTGGTAAGTGGAAACCACCACCTTTAACTTGTTCAGCGTCGGTCGACCGAGGATGATGTTGTCAGCCGAGGGCAAATTGACCACCATAAACGTGGGTATCATTGTCTTCACTCTCGGTTTCTCCCCAATGGTGACAGGGAGGGCCATAGTCCCGAGCAGGGATATAGAATCCCCCGTGAATCCTGTGAGTGCTGACACCATGGGAGTGAGATCTCCCTCGGTCAAGCCTAGCCTTCTGAAGGCGTCGAAGTAAAGAACGTCGGCGAAGCTCCCGGCGTCGACCATCACCCTTTTTACTTGAGCATTGGTGACCTGGATGGAGATCATCAATGCATCATTATGGTGGGAGTGCTCGACTTCTCCAGCCCTGAAGGTGATTTCAGGCTCAAGATCAGGCCGGGGATGCTTCTCGATCGTGCTACTAGTATAGGCTTTTCTCGTTGTAGAGCTGTTGCCACCGGTCGCAGGACCCCCGGAGATAATGTCGATTTGTCTTTCGACGGGTTCCTTGGGGTGCAGAGTGTCACTTCCTGGGGTTCCCTGAGATAGCGTCTGAGGTGGCCTCTATAGATTAGTCCCTCTATTTGATTCTGGAGGTCATGGCAGTCCTCCATATCATGGCTGTAGTCTCGGTGGAACCTGCAATATTTAGACCAATCCTTGTGAGTGGCCCTCATGGGACGTGGATATCGCAAGAGGCCTTTTTCCCTAATTTGGAGGAAGATCTCGGTGCGGGAGGCTTTCAGAGGAAGAGGCAGGGGCCTCGGGAGTAGCTCTTGTCGATCAGGCCCCCAACGGGGTGGCACTAGGGTTGCTGAGGTTGTTCCCCGGGATTGTTCCACCCTTGGCCTCTTGCCTTCCGTACGCTTCCCCGCCACCAATGCTTCGACGGCGACGTATTGGTTGGCACGTTAGAGCATTTCGGAGACGATCACCGGTGGCTTCTCAATCAACGATCAAAAGAACCTCGAAGGCTTCAAACCCATCAGAAACGCCTGCATGATTAGCGAGGGGTGAGCATCCGAGAATCATCAGATCTCGGTGGCAAAACGTGCCACGAACTGAGAAAGCGGCTCATCTTCGCGTTGGGATAACACGAGCAGGGTGGCCATGGAAGGCCTAGGTCGCACACTAGTGAGGAAGTTCTACTCGAACTCCTTGGCAAGCTAGTTGAATGATGAGACCGAGGATCGACGTAGCCGGTTGAACCATGCTCGCGCCAGTCCCCTCAGGGTGGTCGGGAATGCCCAGCACATTAATGCATCGGAGGTGCCGTAGAGGGCCATCTGAGCCCGGAATAAAGAGACGTGCTCCGCGGGATCGGAGCCGCCGTCATATGCCTCTAATGCCGGCAGCTTAAATTTGAGGGGTATTGGCTTGTCTTGTACTTCCTGAGTGAAAGGGGACCCGCCTGAGCCGTCTTCGTTGGACTCACTCCACGACTTTCAGAACTCGTGCTAGAATTTGTCCAGACGTTGATTGACCCGGGACAACTGGGCCCTAAGCGAGTCATCCACTGAATTGGATGATACAGTGTCAGGCTCGAGGTGGGGTAGGGTGACTCGGCAGGTTGCGGGTATATTCTGTCCGAGCGGACCTCTTGGGTCCGTCGCTTGATCTCGAGCTTCTCCAGTCCCAACTTGCTCCCCGCTCGGCCTCTGCCGGGCCGGGTCAGTCAGGGGAGTCGCTAGCCACACGATCTAAGAAATGAGTGGAGTGAGCATCTACATCATGCCCGCCATGGCCTGCACTTGCTTGGATAGGCCGAGGAACGCCTCGGGTGTCACAACCGAGGGTCTTGTGACCAATCCGGGAGGCGACAACCTCGGGTCGTTGAACAGGCGCCAGTAGCGATCTGGCGTTGAGGTCGGAATCCCACCATCTCTGGGAGCGAGGAAGACTTGACTTTCGGGTTCGACGAAAGGGAGGTCAGCATGTGGTTCTCCCTCGGGGAGAGCTCCAGCTAGATGCTCCTGTGACATGGCCCTCCTTCTAGTGCCAAAATGTTAGCGAACAAATATGCCATGGCCGGTGAGTCAGCACGACTAGGTCCGCGGGTCGATGTCGGGAGCATATTACGGGATGATTTGGAAGATGAGGTGGTCGAGCCCTCGGGAAGGAGTGTTGTTGGCGTTGGTCGAGATCGGGGTCGATTAACAACTCCACACTGCCGGGCGACCGACGCTCCCATGCCGAGTCCCTCGCCGTCAATAAGTGGTCGCCCTCCTACAAAAATGGCCTCCGCCGGGTGGTTCCTGGCTGTGGCCCCTCCGACGAGCAAGTTAGTAACGAGAGGGATTGCTTTTGCTTTTTTTCTTTTGGTTTTCTCCACCTCCCCCCTAGCCGGAGGCCAGCTAGGGGTTTTATACTATGGCGCGAGGGTTGATGGTGCGTCGATTCGGCGTCGCCACCGACCCCCGAGGGATGGGACGGCCCTTCTGATCGGTCGCCGTTCCGGAATATGTAGAGCGACATCAGGCGGCACCGCCCCGAGCTCCCGGGACGAGACGTGTGGCATATCTTCTTGGTACGAGCTCCTAGGATGGGACATGTGGCATATCTCCTTGGTACGAGCTCACGGGACGGGACGTGTGGTGTAACGCTCTGACTTGGCATGCTATGTCAGTTGTGACGTGTTCAGGCCGCCAAAATATATCGTATTAATTATTATTATTATTATTATTATTATTATTATTATTATTATTATTATTATTATTATTATTATTATTATTATTTTCTCTCTGTCTCAAATTTATTCGAATGGATGAGATAACTAAGATAGTATTAAATTCATCCAATCCATCCATACAAATAGATATGATTGATTTATACCTGATATGTGACCAAATCTTAGTATTATGATACACATGAGAAGTAACTCAATTTATTTTTATTATTTTTTTATTTAAGCTTCTCATTGTGCCTAATAATAGATCTAGTTGCTCTGATTTATTACTTTTTTATCACGATTTAATCAGATAAAAAAATTATATTTGATATAATATTTTGGAATAATTAGAATGCAACAAACAAAGAGAGCCCAATCAAATTCTTTTTGAAATATTTCTTAATTCAAGTGTATTTCATTCTCTTCTATATAAAATAGGAGTCTCTCTCATATATGATTGAGGTTTTTTTTTTTTCATTACTTGTACTTTGATCTTCTGTTTATTTATGTTAGCTCTACAGGTGATCCTTATGATGTGAAAGATTCGAAAAGAGGTTTAAATTTCATGATGTAACAACTTTCAAGAACTAAGCCATATCAGCTTGATGACTCTATGGCATAGATTAACAACCAATTCATAAGATAGAAAGTGATGAATTCTAACTAACATCATTGATACCGGGGTGATGCAAAAAGGGGGGTAAAGTAGAATAGATATTAAAAGAAAACCGATGGTATAGTTTCTCGGGTAGAAAATGTGTGAACTCATGATAATACTTTAATAAGATAGAAAAACAGCTCACCATCAAGTTTAAAATCATAAAGAGAAACAGAAAGTTCACCCTCCAAAGGAAATTAAACAAGGATATATAACTGAAAATAAAAGACTCACCACTCAAGGAAGCATCCAAGAGATACAGAGTTTAACAGAGAACTCCAAAAGAATTTCTGTTAAAATATCATCAGTTTCTAAGATCATTTCTAAGCCCTAAACACCAAAATAAGTACTAGTGCATGAAACAACCCTTCATGCATAGGAAATTTCGAAATTAAGTATTTTACAACCACTAACCAACTCCTTTAATGCATACTTTGGTCATGAAGAAAAGCACCTCGAAATAACTTTAACTTTGTGCAGGAAATATGCTGATAAGCTGTCATATTTGAGTGGGCTGAGTTAAAGATTATAAGGCAACATTGTTGACTAAAAAAAATACTATATAATTAGCAATGTTCATATGAGCAAATTGAAGTAAATTAGATACTCTCATGTGAATCTCCCCTAGTTGAATTAGACTTGTCCTCCAGTCCTTGTATGTTTCATCAACCTGATTATGAAAAGGACTTAAATTAGCAACATTAAATGTTGGGGACACTCCGTAATCTTCAAGTAGCTCGATCTTATATATGTTTTTTTTAATTCTCTTAAGCATTTTGAATGGACCATCAATCTTTGGTTTCAATTTTCTAAATTTGCCCCGATGAAAACCTCTCCTTCCTTAGATGAATCCCGACCAAATCACCAACATTAAACTCCATATATTTTCTATGTTTATTGACAGCTTCCATTTACCTCTCATTTTGCTTTTCTATATTTGCTTTAACACCCTCATATAGCTTCTTTATCTACTTTACTCTCTCATCAGCATCTCCACTAAATTACTTAATTATCGAACGAGGGATGAAGTCCAAAGGACTAGTAGGATTAGTATTATAAGCAACCTCAAAAGGACTCTTACTAATACTATGGTGCATAAAACGATTGCAGGCAAACTCAATTTGTGGAAGAATGAGATCCCACTGCTTAATATTCTTGCCAATATAGCTTCTAAACAAATTTCCCAAGCTTCTGTTCATTATCTTAGTTTGCCCATCGGTTTGTGAATGATACGAGCTACTGAAATTCAAAGAAGTACCCAGCTTCCTCCAAAGAGTTCTTAAAAAATGACTAAGAAATTTTGAATTTTGATCAAATACCATAGTTCTTGGAATACCATGTAATTTAACAATCTTCTTAAAATACAAATCAGCAATATGAGATGCATCATTTGATTTATTGTAGGGAACAAAGTGAGATATTTTTAAAAATCTGCCAACTACAACCATGATAGAATCCTTGTTCCTTTGAGTTCTTGGTAGTCCTAAAATGAAATCAAGACTCACATCCTCCCATGTAGCATTTGCACAAGCAATAAAGTGTACAATCCATAATTTTGACTTCTTGTTTTTGCCAAATGATACATTCGATATTGCTTTACATGTCTCTCCACATCTCTAAACATCTTAGGCCAATAAAAGTTTGATTGAACAAGAGCTAGAGTCTTGTCTCTACCGAAATGTCTACCCAAAATACTATAGTGAGCTTTAGTTAGAATTATTTGTCTTAAAGAACAAGATACAACACATAAAGCATTAGCTCGAAAAAGAAAACCATCAAAGATAGAGAATTATTGAAAGGAACCTGATTTGCAATTCTACCATATTGAGCCAAAATCCACATCATTCTCATAAAGATCTTTGAATGTTTTAAATCTAACCACTTTGACTTCCATTGCTGATAATAAAGAATGCTTTCTACTCAATGCATTAGCAACTATATTTTAAATACTAGATTTGTGCTTGATTGTAAAGTTATAAGATTGCAAAAACTCCACCCAAGTTGTATGCCTCTTGTTTAGCTTGTGCTGGTAATTAATGAACTTTAATGCCTCATGTTTAGAATATAAGATAAATGGCTTGGCAAGAAGATATTAATTTCAATGAGATAAAGCTCGAAAAATGGCATAAAACTCCTTGTCATAGGTAGAATATTTTTTTCTCGTATCATTCAGCTTTTCACTAAAAAATACAATGGGCTTTCCATCTTGACTCAAAATAGCACCAATTCCTGCATTAAATGCATCACATTCAACCTCAAACACATTGTCAAAATTTGGTAGAATTAAGATAAAAGCTTCGGTCACCTTTTTTTTTTAAAGCTCAAAAGTATTATTAGTCTCACTAGTCCATTTGAATTTATCACATTTCAGACATTCGATGATTGGAACGACAATAGAGTTGAAACTCTTAATGAATCTTCTATAAAAGGAAGTTAAGCCATGGAAACTGCTTACATCATACAATGAAGCAAGTGTTGGCCAATTAAGAATAACTTCTACCTTACTTTGATCCATCATGATTTCATCTTTTGAAATAACATACCCCAAAAACATAACACTAAAAGTAAAGAAATCACACTTTTGTATATTTGTATAAAGCTTTTGTTGTCTCAAAATAAGAAATATCTCTTTCAGATGATTCATATGCTCCTCTTCGCTCTTACTGTATACTAATATATCGTCAAAGGAAACTACAACAAATATTCTAATACATGGCTTAAGTATGTGATCCATAAATTTCATGAAAGTGCTAGGAGCATTAGATAGCCCAAATGACATAACCAACTATTCATATAAGACTTCTCTAGTTTTAAATGTTGTTTTCCACTCATCTCCAGGCCTCATTCTTATTTGGTGATAGCCACTTCTCAAATCAATTTTAGAGAAAATATAAGCACCACACAATTAATCAAGTAAATCATCTAACCTTAGAATAGGAAAACGATAATTTACTATGATTTTGTTGACATGGGAGTATCAAATTTGCTTCAATTTGCTCATATGGACCTTGCTGATTATATGATTTTTTTTCAACCAATAATGTTGTCTCATAATCTTCAACTCAACCCACTCAAATATGATACCTCATTAGCATATTCCATGCATAAAGTTCAAAACTTTTTTAAGATACTTTTCTTCGTGACCAAGGAATGTATTAAAGGAGTTGGTTAATAGTTGTAAAACACTTAATTTCGAAATTTCATATACATGAAGGGTTGTTTCATGCACTAGTACTTATTTTGGTATTTAGGGCTTAGAAAAGACCTTATAAATTGATAATATTTTGATAGAAGCTCTCTTGGAATTCTCCCTTAAACTCTATATCTCTTGGATGCTTCCTTGAATGGTGAGTCTTTTATTTTCAGTTCTGTATCCTTATTTAATTTCTTTTGGGTGAGCTATTTTTCTATCTTATTGAATTATTGTTGTAAGTTCATACATTTTCTATCCGAAAAACTATATCATCGATTTTCTTTCGATATCTATTCTACTTTAACCCCTCTTTTTGCATCACCCTGGAATCAGTTTGGTATCAAAGCTAAAGGCTAGAGATCATGGCAAGGCTGGATGGAAAAGATATAGTTGGTGAAGGTAGTTGCCATAAAGATGATACTGAGTCATTGAGGCTGCAACTACGAAGATTGCTGTGTAGTCTACATGAAAAAAATGAAATAATCGAATAACTTCAAAGTAGACACAACTAGCATGAAAATGATGTCCATGAATTTACTTTTGATGATGATACACCTCCTTATCCAAGGGAGTCAAGAAGATTTCGGGCAAGATATAGAGTTCGAGTGGCAAAACAAATACAACCCAAGGTTGGATATTCCATAGTTTGAAGGCAAAATAAACGTTGATGACTTTATTGATTGGCTTAATACAGTAAAAAGAATTTTTGATTTTCATGAACCACCATAACAAAAAAATGTAAAACTTGTGGCACTCAAACTTAGACGGAATACATCTTTTTGGTGAGAAAATATGAAGAAAGAAAGAGAACGTGAGAGGAAGAGTAAGATCGTGACATGGGAGAAAATAAAAGGGGAGCTGAAAAGAAAATATTTACCTCACAATTATAGGCAAAAGATCTTTCTTAAAATCCATAATTTCAAGCAAAAAGATCTTAGTGTGGAGAAGTACACTACAGAATTCGATAATCTGATATTACAAGAAGAGCTTGTGGAACCGAAAGAGCAAACCATTGTAAGATACTTAAGAGATCTAAAATTTAAGATTGCTAAAATGGTTCAACTACAGCCATATTAGTCTTTAAATGATGTGAGCAAGCTGGCATTAAAAGTTGAAATGCAACAGAAGTTTAAAAACAGTTCTCGGTACGGTTCAAAAGAAAGCTATACAAAAGGAGGAAGTTTCAAGTCTACTGTCCAAAGCAAGGTGATATCGAAGGTGCAAAAAAATGGTGAAGAATCTGCTGCTAGTAAAAAAAGCCTAATTCTTTTACCCCAAGTAGTCGAAAATGCTTCAAATATCATGGTTTTGGGTATATTGTTTCATATTGTCCAAATAGGAGGATTGTAACTTTGGTTGAAGATCATAGTGATGGAAGAGTATATGAAGCCGATGACGAACCAAAATATGATGAAGATGAGGAAGAGGTTACTTATGCAGATTATGGTTTGTCTATTGTATTGTAGCGTAGCCTACAAGTGTCTTATGTGGCCAAAGATGAAAGTTGGGTGAGAAAATACGTGTTTCACACTAAATACACGTCTCTTGGCAAGGTGTGCTCAGTGATCATCGACAGCGACAACTTTGAGAACATGGTATCTTTGGATATGGTACAGAAGCTAAAGTTGGATACAAAACCTCATCCACATCCATACCAATTATGTTGGTTGCAAAAAGGAAATGACATCAAGATAATTAAAAGATGTTTAGTTTCGTTTTCTATTAGCAAATATTATAAAGACAAAGTATGGTGTGATGTTGCTCCTATGGATGTTTGTCATTTGCTGTTGGGAAGACCTTGGCATTATAATAGAAATGTGTTATATGATGGCTACAAACATACTTATTCTTATAAGGTGAATGAAAAGAAAATTATCTTAGCTCCAATACAACTTTCCGAAATCAATAAACCAAAAAAAGGAAATTAGCACTTTTATGTCCTATGGTAAATGCAAAGGTGATTTAAATAAGGGTGATCATGTTATGACTCTAGTGGTAGTAGAGGAAAATGAACAACATAATGAGACACCAGCAATCATGAAACAAATCCTGAAGAAGTTTAAAGATGTTATACAGGAAGAGATTCCACGTAACCTTCCACCTTTGAGAGACATCCAACATCATATTTATTTTATTCCGGAGGCTATTTTACCTAATAAAGTAGCATACAGAATGAGTCCCAAGGAGCACGAAGAACTTCAGATAAGTTGATGAATTAATGAAAAAAAAATTAATTTGAAAAAATATGAATCCTTATATGGTACCAACATACGATGATTCTCGTATGGACAGTTGTACCATCATACGATAGAACGCTTGAGCCTCCTAAGAGTCCTAAGTTGGAGTCAATCTTTTGCAAGATGGCAAGCAGGAGAGGCATTCACTGGTCACCCTATGGAACTTTGATGCTCGATCTAAGAACAGAGTTGCAAAGAGACAACTGGCCACTTCAGATATGACCACACACATTGTTTTGGTTCTCGTCATGGAAACAATAGGCTGCTCAAATAGGTTCCTCTCACACTGTTGCATTAGATGGTAGCAATATAATGCACATAAAAGTAAAGAGCAGTGTGTTAAAGCTCCAAAGTAGCAGCTTGCTCATTCATACATGCATCACAAGTTTATAAGAATGGACACATTTATTTGTTCCACATGAAGCTTCTTAATTTATTTATCTCTTGCATGAATTTATTCTATAATTTCATTCAAGTAATGGGAAGAATTCTCATTAGAAAACATAAATTACAAAGGCAAATATCAAATATCATAAATTTGGATGATAACAATTATAACGTCTTAGATCCCTAATCCAACAATTAATCCCTGCCTAATCTCATCTAACTATGGAATCAAGAGTGCTAACTGCTCTAGCAAATAATCAAAATCAGATTGGGTCACGCTCATCTTTGGGCTCTGGTCAAAGTTTAATATAAAATATCACAAGCATGAATAATTAAAATTTTCACGTATCATGTGGATCATCATATATCACAAATAATTAAATTCCTTTGGGAGATTATCCTAGTCATGTCTTATGGCACAAGCATGCTAATGTAGACTAATAGATAGCTTAATTGGATAGAAAAAAAGAAGAAGATGTTCTTCATCTTGATTAAACCAATAAATAGCTCCACTGTCTTGTCTCTCTCATGCTACTGCAATGCAGACTAGGAAATAGCTCGTGTGATTTCCAATGTCAACATGGAAATATGATGCAATAAAATGGTCCTTGGGGTACTTCAATTTTGACAACGAATGTAATTATCTAATTTAGTCCCACATAAGATGTGATAAAAGATTTTGAGTTAGTTTATAGAGACAGATAAACTTATTATTATTAATTTAAGCTTAAATAATTCAAACAAACTGAATATTGCTAGTCCATTCAACACACTTAACAAGAGCTTAGAGGTGACATCTCACATCTGTATCTTGTAGTAAGAAAGGATGTGAGATAACAAAAGGATCTCAAAATAGTCCTAAAAAATTTCTGAAATTTTATTACTAGTTAAATAAATCTTGACTATTGCAGATTAGCACAATTATGGAGAATTGTTTAGGTAAATGAGAAAAAAAAAAGGATTAGCACATACCATATTAACTAACGAAATCATATTTATTGTTCTATTGCACAAACCTACATACATATATACATGTTTATTTGCAAGATTTTGGTATGATTTGGACGCCAAAATCTAACCAATAAATTATAATTCCATTAGTTGGAGGAGATTATTTGCCAGACTTTATTTGCTTAAAATGTACAAACATACATACATGTTTATGCGTGTATATGTTGGCCAATGGATTGATGAGCTAAGATTTTGGTACGGTTTGGAGGCCAAAATCTAACCACTCCTCTCCCATGAAAGAAGTCAATACACGCAAACTCCCACCACATTGCTGTCACTGGTTTAAGTAGGCAAAGTAGGTGATCAAACTAACGTGCATACGCAAATCAATTGCTTCATGAATTGGATAGTGAACAAAAGACATGAATAGGGTTCATTTAGTAGGCTTGTGCCAATTTGACTGTCCTTATATTAGCATTAAGATGGAAAGAAATGCATTAAGTTGTAGTAATTTGAATCAAAAATTAAATTCTTTAAATTCTAAATTATGATCAAAAGAAAAAAGGATTCTTAGAACTGAGATAGTGATGAGTGAGCTTTCTTGGTGGAGACTCGAGAAAAGCAAAGGTAAGAGAGCTACCAAGAACTACCCATGGCAGCATTCATAGGCTTCCCTGCACAAGCTTCCTCTCCTACGGACCATTCCCAGCCACCACCTTCTTTATAAACTCTACAGGAGAGTGCACATGAAGTAAGCTAAGCCTGGAGAGGTAGGCTTGTCCAGAGAGAAGAGAGAGAGAGAGAGAGAGAGAGAAAGAGAGAGCAGCAGCAGCAGCAGCAGCAGCAGCAGCTGCAGCCGGAGGCAGTGACAAAGATGGTGAATTGGGTGGAAGCACAGAAGCCCATCTTGCACTGGCTGGTGCGGGGTGCGGGGCTGCGCCAGCAGACCATCGAGATCGAGCCCGGCACTGTCATCAGCATGTGGGTTCCCAAGGAGAAGGTCATGGCCGCCAAGAAGAAGGCCACCAACAAAGAAGTAGTTCCTGACCTGAGTAGCGATGGCAGCAGGGACGAGGAGGAAGACAAGAGGAAGAAGAAGAAGAAGCAGCGAGGCAAAGAGAAGGAGAAGCCGGCGGTGGTACTGGTGCACGGATTCGCAGCGGAAGGGATCGTCACGTGGCAGTTCCAGTTCGGGGTGCTGGTGAACCAGTACGAGGTGTACATCCCCGACCTGTTCTTCTTCGGGGAGTCGACCACCGCCGCCGCCGACCGCTCCCCGGCCTTCCAGGCTGAGTGCCTGGCCGCGGCGCTCGACAAGCTCAGCGTGCGGCGGTGCACCGCCGTGGGGTTCAGCTACGGAGGGATGGTGGCGTTCAAGATGGCGGAGCTGCGACCGGACCTGGTGCGCTCGCTGGTCGTCTCCGGCTCCGTCTTCGCCATGACGGACTCCATCAGCAGGGCGACGCTGGACCAGCTCGGCTTCGCCTCCTCCTCGGAGCTCCTCTTGCCGGAGTCCATCAAGGGCCTCAAGGCCCTGCTCTCCGTCTCCATGCACAAGAAGCTATGGTTCCCGGACTTCCTCTACAAGGACTACCTCGAGGTACCGACTGCATGCATGCAAATGCCTGCTGATTCCATCCACTGATCGGTGTGGATATGAACAGGTGATGTTTAGCAATCGGAAGGAGAGGGCAGAACTGCTCGAGGGTTTGGTGATCAGCAACAAAGATGCGAAGGTTCCCTCTTTGGATCAGGTATGTGTGCAGGTATCCGATTTCTTCCATTACCTGCATTACTTCAAGGTTAATTTCCTGTTCACCAAAAATGTTGGAGATATTTCTACACATATATGCATAAACTTGTACACAAAAAACATACAATCCTTTGCGAAGCCAACCTCTTGTATGCTGCCAAAATGTGGAATTGAAGAGCATGATTATTCTTGGTGTTTTCATTTTCACATGATGCAGAGGATACTCTTGTTGTGGGGAGAGAATGACAACATATTCAACCTAGAGCTTGCCAAGGACATGAAAGAGTAAGTTTTGAATCCATCATCATTCTACTTCCATCTTTTTCTCTTCAAAAAAAAAAAAAAGGCCAGTCAATATAACAATTAATTATGCTTAAAAGTGAAAACATTTGGCTGTCATTCTTCTACAAAACCATGATAAAAATATCATTGTTTCTCATCTAGTTAGATAGCATGAAGTCATATACTGCAGTAAAGTTCGTAGACAATGCATAGAATTTGGGGAATAGAGGGAAGGAAATCTTGTCACACAAGTTGTTACATAAGAACAATAGAATTTGACAGATTTCTTGTGCAATGACAACTTGAATGAGCTGATAACAGAACAAAGGGCAAAGAAACAAGAATTTCAATCCTACACCTTTTGCATTATTCACGCAGAAATCTGCTGACTAAAACAAATCTATCAATGTCTTTTTTGTTCATAATATGCAGACAACTGGGCGAGAAGACCATACTACAAAGCATAAAGAAAGCAGGGCATCTTCTTCATGTTGAGAGGCCCTGCGCTTACAATCGCCACCTCAAGAAATTCCTTGCACTCGTAAAAGATGAAGGCACCGAGAAATGATCAAGTTCAAATGTCCTTTATTCAATTATAAGTTTGTGGACCAGCATTACTATTTATTTCTATCATTGCATTGAATAAACCATGTTCTTGTGCTTTCCAGTTATATTTCATAGTTAGTTCCATTGTTATTCTGTTGACTTGTGAACTTGCTGAACAAACAGCTTAAAGAACTTGTAATACTAAAGGGGAATTGGTTTTCTCAAGTGCCTCGTTACCAACATCTCGAGTTTGAATACCCTCGGTGCAGATCTTGCCCACAGTGAAACATGCTCGATAAATGCATTATCTTGTTCGCCACCAGAATACGCCACAAAAAGCCTAATAATAGAGAACTTACCTGATAGACTACTGTGATTCCTCGAGAGTTCCTCCCTTGATCTCAGGCACCCATATTATCACTACAGTAATGTGAAAGCAGTCATGGTCATGTAGATAGTAAAGATCACCAGTGAAAGAGAGGAATGAAATTAGATGCAAGTACATGGAGTGGTATCGGTATCTTGAGAGCACACATTTCAAACTCCGGTGCTCCAGCCCAGAAGTAACTTTGCAATCATTGTTATCACAAATGATGTCATCCGGTTGGCAAGTATTGTGGAACTATTAGCAGGGCTCTTGATATTAACAGGAAGTATCTGCAATAAAAGAAAGAATGAATGAACCACAAGAAGAAATATCCACAATCATCATCAATCTAAAAGATTCATAGAGCATTGCAGTTTGGAGTCTGGGCATGAAAATTTTCAATAGATATGAGGTCTCAAAGAATCAAGTAATAGGTATTGAAGAGTAGAATAAACATAATGAAGACTCCAAAAGCACATACAACATGTTCCTTATCAAAAATAGAGCTAACATAATAAACATAAAAGTAAAAGTTGATTTAGTTCATCTAGTGATATGGTCATCCTTAGAGCTCAACGGCGAGAAGATTCAAGTATCTAACAAAAAAATAATTGTGACTTATAGCATGCTATTATTGTTGTTGTAAAATGATTTGATTTTTTGATGAGTATATCTTGCAACAAAGGCAAGAGCAAAAAGTTAATAAAATAAATTGCATACTTTCACGCTAAGTGTCATGTGTCTTGAAAAATAAAAAAATCATAAGCATTTGCATGCTTATAATGTATCATTATTTACATATGTATGTAGAGATTAATAGGTAATGGTCCACATGTTCAAATAAACATACATATTCATGAGGTAGGCTTGCAAAACAGATCTCATATGAATCTAATTTTATTTGACTACTAATTCTGATCGTAAGGTATAATTAGAAGTACTATATTTATCTGACAATATGAAAAATAAAGCAAGATTGAAAATCCATGATTTTAGTATATCAAAAAACTGATTTTAGTAGATTGAAAATCCTGATCGGACAGCAATAACTACTCCATTTTTTAAACCATTTCAAAACTTCAATTTCTCGAGCCATTTGCTGGCAGATTTGAAAAATGTTGCCTGGATAAAACAGGAACCTGTTGATTGACTTGATTCCACTTTGCTGCTGCAGTGCATGTAGATCAATGCCTAATGGGATTGGTGTCCTGGTTGATCAGGCCACTGAATTCTGCAAAAAGCAAGATAAATTTAGTACCATACGAGCAGCCTGAAGTTAAATTTAGTATCTGGGAGATTCTGATATAAAAGTACAGACAAGGATTTCGCATGGTGAGATTCCTCACAACCATGGTTTGTTAGAGTTATTTGATCTAAGATGCCTGAAAAAACTCATAGAATTTGCAGTTCAATAACATTAAATTAAAATAAGGAGCACAAGTGAACCAATATAACCATAGCAAATTTGTGTCCAGAACAGCAAAGAAATCTACACAGAGGTTCAGATAGAGACATGAGCATCATGAACACTTGTCAGTCGAGATTTGTACTCATTTTGAGTTATCCAAACATAAGCGAAAAGGTACAAGACAATAGCAAGATTTTCATCTCAAGACAACTCAAAACTGTGACCTTTTACTTTGAGGAGCCTCCACCGAACAAGCATACCCATCAGATAAGCCAAAAAAAGGTCAATGGCCACAGAAAGCTACGAAATAAGAAAGCTAGAATGAATAAGATGCAGAACAATCATAAGTTTCGGAAGCATGGAATGACCTGATCCACAGAGCCGAGTGCCCCTCTCAAGTTCTTAGGAACAATCTCTGATAGTTCTTGGGAACTATCAGGCAAGTGATAAGACGTCTATAGATCAAGAGTCGGACCGCATAAAACTCCACCATAATGGATCAAACGCTTGCAGAAGGATGGTAACATACTGTCTAGGAGCTCACACTGACACTGAACCCTTCCAACAACAATCACGTCAAAGACTCATCATGATCAGATCCTGACGGGAACCAGAAAAAAGGTCAGATCTGCTTCGCTCCTTTGCGCCCGATGTCCTCCGCAATGTCCGCTGGAAATATTCCCCACCATGGCTCCGATGTTGGACAGAGAACCAAGAGTCGAGAACTGGCACCACCAACACACATCGCCGTCACGCCAAGCAGTAAAGAAACCGTCACACCAAAGAGAACCGGAAGGGAGAGGCCGAGGTTGGCAATGATCTCGTCCAGGGTGAGGGAAAGTGTAGCGGGCGGTGAAGCCCAACTGGATGAGCCAAGGAGGACGACGATGGTGCAGAGGGCGACGGAGATGGAGCCGTTGCGGATCGGGAGGATGTTGGCTCTGATAACTAACCTTTTTTTTGTTTTTGTTTTTGTTTTTTTTCTTTCAAAGTAACTACCTGTTTGGTTGTCTTCGAGTATCTATTTATATTAATTAAAAAAATAAAATATACATTTTTAAGAAATAAAAAATTTTATCATATCTCAATAAATTTTTTTATTATCATCTATTTATTTTAATCTAAATTTTTATTTTTTATTTTATGTAATCTTAACTATTTTAATTAATCTTATCATACTCTTTAATTCAAAATAGTTATAATTTAAAATTACCTTCAAAATAATAAAAAATTTATTTTGCTAAAACTTTTATAAAGATATCGACAAGTTGATCTTTGTTGCTATAGTATTTTATTTGAATTTCTTTTTTATCAATCAATTCATAAATAAAATAATATCGAACTTTAATATGTTTGATGCATTCGTAGAATATAGGATTTTTCATCATTGTATTAATAGATTTATTGTCGCAATAAATTTTAGTTGGTCCATCTTATTTTTTTTTAGATCTATTAGAATTTTTTCAAATTGTTTGACATGTTATACTTATAGCCACAATATACTTCAATTCAGAGTTTAAGAGAGCAACATATTTTTATTTTTTTATTATCTATAAAATCACACTAGAGCCGGTATAAATCCTAAAGTATTTTTTCTATCATTTGTACATAATTTAAAATATTTTATCTACTCATAACAAATGCCATACTTGAGAGTTCCCATGTATCTAAAAACTCTTTTAGTTGTCTTTAGGAATTTATTGACGCTTACTGATTTTTTTACTTCATTCATCGTAATTAATGCTTTTCTTTTTTCTCTTGAATCCTTATTAAAACCCAAGTTAACAAAGACAGGGTCATTAGTTGTACCTTTAGATAATGTTGACCTTTTTTTTTTTAGCTTCTTAGTTGTAAGCTTGATATTATTGGAGTTTAGGGCCTTATCCTTTTCATATAGATAAGAGATATCTAATGAAAGACTCAATAATATAAGATATCCAAATAGTCTCTTCCATACAAAAATAACTAAGGAGGCATAAGTTCTTAATCATATCCTTAAGATGATGAAGTGGATAAAGAGGCTCATAAATCTAGAAATGGTGCTAGATGATAGCCTGTGTATATCTTGTACTTCAGTCCCTCACAAATTTTTTTTTTAAGTTTACAATAAATTTTAATATAAACAAATTTGAAGTGACTCTCCTTGAGATTCTCAATATATTAAGGGAGGCTTAGAGTACTATCAAGAAAGAGAAATCAATTCTCTATGTTGGTGAGATCAGAAAGAAAAAAAAGGCAAAGAAGTCTCTTAAGAAGGGCAAGGGTAAAGGCAAACTAGAGAAAGTAAATATTGCTAAGAAGGACCCGATAAAGAACAAATGCTAGAGCTTCCACCACGGTAAAAACGAGCATCGGAAGATGAACTACAAAGAGTATTTGCAGGAAAAATGTGAAATAGAAGCTTGGAAAAACTTTAGGTATGTTCATGATTGATCTTCATCAGTCTAAATATTATGATATTACATGGGTATCGAATACCGATAATGCATCTGATATCTATAATTTGTTGCAAGTTCGGGCAAGACTTAGAAGATTGGTGAGAGACAAGGTAAATCTTAGGATGGGAAATAACGTAAAAGTTACTATTATTGCCATCGATGATGTTACCATATAGTTGTCTGGTGGAGCTATTCTTTCATTAGATGCATGTTATTTTGTTCTTTTGATCATTAAAAATATTATTTTATTTTTTTATTTAATAAATAGTGTACATAAATTAGTTTTTAAAAATAATAGTTGTTTATTAATTTTAGATGATGAGATCATTAGTAGAAGAATATTAAATAATAGTCTATTTATATTAGATGTTACTCCATATGCCATGAATGTTGGTGTGTCTGAGAGGAAGCGAGATGAGGCGAACAATGAATATATGTGGTACTGTAGGCTATGTTGGGAAATTCTTGGGGGCGACATCACATGCACAACGGAATAACAGAAAACAAAATCCTCAATTTCCCAAAGATTTGTTCGTCGTCGTGCGAAGATTGATGCGCAAAATTCGAAAAATAAAAAATTACGTATAAGATAAATTATGTTACCTACGAATATCGTATATCCCTGAATCCCTACAGATCTATAGGAGAGGGTGAAGGAGGTCAAGCGTCCTCCTCTCTAGCGGTGATCCACACAACAGGGTTGCGACGATGCTCCTCAAAATTTCAGGCCTGTTTTGAGGTGGAGAAGGGGGAGGAGAATAGGAGAGGCAAGCAAAGGCTCTAGCCTATGAACCACTAAATCCCTCCTATTTATAGAGGTCCCCTGTCAACTTAACTATAATGGATCATCCCCTATTGGGTATTGGATCTTCATCCAACTACGCAAGCCTTTTAGATTAGTGGATCTCTATCCAATAATCTCTTATGGGCTTTTATTGGATCTTGTCCATGGGATCCAATAATTCAGAGGCTTATTGGATATCCAATAAGATAGGGGCTCCGACGGATATCTCATATTCGAACCTCTACTCATCACAATGCCTACCATATGTGTGTGACCCTCTAGGCCCAATATCGAGCTGGTCGTGAGTTATACTTGTCATAACTCTTTCTGGCTTAGTGAATTATTATCTCCATAATAATTCATTCGACTCATCGACTACGGACGTACTAGGTCACTATGCTGCAGTCCCCAAATGATACAGGGGAATCTAATCCATTGAACCTATCTGTCCTCAATTACCATATATCTATAGTCCCTCATCCATCTAATACCCCAAAGACAGTATGCCGGGTATGGTGCTATCAGACTCATACGGTTTCTACTCGAGTTTAGCTCTAATCAGATTCTCCTGGAGAACTCTTTCTCTCTCAATCCGAATGAGCCTGACCAGGGATTTTTCTGAGCAAAACCACATGAGATATTCCTCTCATGATAACGAGAGTAGATGATCCTCTATTACTATCCAATACTAATATGTTATCATAAGAGTCTGACAAATATAGATTGATCATGAATGTACTCGAAGCTTCTCCAAGCTTCTATTTCGCCCTCTCTACAAGGTACTCTTTACAGTTCCTCTTCTAATGCTCATCTTTACCATAATAGAAGCACCGGCCTTTATCCTTTATCCGGTCTTTCTTAGCAACGGTTGCTTTTCCTAGTCAGCCCTTGCCCTTGCCCTTGTTAAGGGATTTTTCTACTTTCCTTTTCTTTCTGGTCTTACTAGTATAGAGGACTGGCTTCTCTTTTTTTTGATAGTACTATCTGCCTCCTTCAACATATTGAGGAGCTCTGGGAGAGTCACCTCAAGTTTGTTCATATTAAAATTTATTATGAACCGTGAAAATGAATATAGTAGGAACTGAAGCATAAGATCCACACACAGGTTATCCTCTAGGACCATTCCTAGACCTGTGAGTTTCTTTATCCACTCAACCATCTTTAGGACATGGTTCTGAACTGGTGTCCCCTTAGTTATCTTAGCTAGGAAGAGGCTCTTGGATATCTCATATTATTGAGTCCTATATTTCTCAAATAGTTTGCAAACATATAGTAGTATAGATCTGACATCCATCTTTTCATGTTGTCTTTGTAACTCAGGAGTCATAGAGCCCAACATGTAACACTAAGCAAGAGTGGAGTTATTAATATACTTAATGTAGCAAGCGATCTCATCCTCGCTTGGCCCTTCCTCAAGCGTAGGCATCACCGTATTAAGGACATACGTGATTTTCTTCGCCATGAGAACAATTCTCAAGTTGCGGAGCCAATTCGTATAATTTGGACCAGTGAGGTGATTTGACATCAAGTATGCCACGTAAGGGATTTGAAAGCGATAATTTCCGAAAATAAAGATGCAGTAGAAATAAATAACATGCAGATTTTGCAGAAAATAAACAATCAAGATATGGACTTCTATCTTAATATGCTCCCACTATTTTATTAACGAGTCACGTGACACCCTCAGCACATGAAAGCTCGCCAAGAGTTCATCAGGAGCTCATCGAGAGTTCGTTGGAAGTTCACCGAGAGTTCGCTAAGAGTTCGTCGGGAGTTCACCGAGAAGTTCGCTGGAAGATCGCCGAGAGAATAATCAAATATACCAGAAGATCACCAAGAGAACAATGGTACCACCCTGTTAGGCGATGGTACCACCAGAGCTTGGTCTCCGAAGCTCTATCAGGCAATCGTACCGCCCAATATTAGTCTGCAAGCGATAGTACCGCCTAATAATAGCGGTGGTACTGCCAATACCCCGAAATCTAAGGATGTGACATTTTTTTGCTCCAATTCAGAAGCCATTGGGGTCTATAAATACCCCACCCTTTTCTACATGAAAGGGTATGAATAATATCTTGAATTCTTAGGGTGTTAAAAGTGTTATAAAAGTGCAAAGAGTCCTCCTCCTCCTATTTTAGTGTTGTGATCATTCAAGAGAGGTGTGAGGCTTGTAACGGTTATCTCCTAAACCTGTGAAAAGGAGAAAGCACTGTAAAGAGGTGTTCATCTTCGCCTATTGAAACAAGACTATTAGTGGATGTCGGTGAGCTCGATAGAGGAGGAATCGGAAGTAGATGTAGATCACAACGATAGAACCACTGTAAATTCTGGTTTGCATTTCTATTATTGTCATTTACTTACTTTGCAATTGCCTCACTTTCTCCTTACTTGGCTTTCACTACCCTTACGAACAAACATGCTTTCAAGTTATCTTCTGATATCGAATTTTTTAACGTACAAAGAATTTTAAATCGACGTTTTTATCCACTGTACTAATTCACCCCCCATTTTAGTGCCAACTCGATCCTAATACTTCTCCTCTTTCTTCCCTTGCTACCTACCCCTAACTTGGGCATGAGGATAGTAAGAAGGGCTAGCCCCTTCTTGTTTTGCTACTATGTGATGATGCGTGAAGGTCAAGAAAGGACGTGTTGCGAGAGGAGATGCGTCGTCGCTTCATCCATCGTGTGAATCACCGTTAGGAGTTTATTAGAGCTCCATCATCCATGGACTAAGATTTATATATTAGGAAATATATGATCTCTCCTAGGTGGGAACGTCTCACACATCTTACGTAATTTTTGGTTTCATGAGTTTTTCACTTTCAATCATTGCATGGCGATTTGATATAATTTTTTGAGAAATCAGTTTTTATTTTTCTTTTCTACTATACTTTTCCCAAGATTTTTCAATAGTTTTTATATAATATTTTTTAGTATTTGAGTTTTTAAATATATCCCTAAGCTATGATAAAAATTTGGTCTATAAAAATCGACTCATAATATACGATATCCTGATATTAATTGAACTTCAAAATTATAGGATCAATCTCAAACGTCCAAACACCAAAATTTTTAAGCAAGCTCTCAATTATGACCACATGGACCTTTACAACAAATTTTTAAATTGAGATTTTTTTGATATTTTTTGTTTATTTAAACTGGGGTTTTTCTATTTTCTCAATTTTTTATTTCGATCATAACATAAATATCTTTATATAATATTTTATGATATTTACCTAGGTATGGTAAAAAGTTAGTCCAAAATAATCAACTCTTGAACGTTTATAAGAATATTTAATTGCAACAACATAAACCTCTATAACAAATTTTCTAATTAAGCGATTTATTTTGATAATTTTATATTTCTTTTCAAATCTGAACAGTTTGATATTTTTTATTTTCTCAATTTTTTCATTTCCACGAAACATGATGTCTTTATGTATTATTTTTTGACATTTTAGCTTTTAAATATCTTTAAGTTATGATAAAAGTTGGTTCAAAACAGTCTACTCATGATATTTGATATCTTGATTTTCATTAGAACCTAAAATCAAAGTATCAACATGGTACAAATGCTACAAAATTTGTAGGAAAACTTTCAATTATAACTATATGGACCTCTATAATAAATTTTCTAATTTAGAGATTTTTTATTTTTATTTTTTGATTTATTCAGAATTCGAATAATTTAGGGTTTTTTATTTTTTTTCCTTGCGTTTACCAATTTTATCAAAATATGATGCCTTTATGTGATATTTTTTTGATATTTGTGCTTTTAAATGCATCTCTAAATGTTAAAAGTTTAGTCTACAAAACACAACTTTTGATATATGATATCTTGATTTTCGTTAGATTTTAAAATTAGAGTATCGACCTTAAAGAATAATTCAAATATTATGAAATTTTCAGAAAGATTTTAATTACAACCACATGGACCTTTATAATAAATTTTATAATTTAGAGAATTTTTTGATATTTTTTATTTATTCATAATCTGAATAGTTTGAGATTTTTTTATTTTCTTTATATTTTTTTCAATTCCATCAAAATGTAATGTCTTCATATAATTTTTTTTTTTTTATATTCAGACTTCTAAATATGTCCTTAAGCTATGATAGAAATTTGCCCCACAAAAGTCAATTTCTAGCATATGATGCTATGATTTTGGTTGGACCTCAAAATTAGAGTATCAATCTCAAAAAATAGTTCAAATGTTACAAAATTTTTAGAAAAGCTTTTAATTGGAACCACATGGACTTCTATAATTTTTTAAAAAATTCAGAGAAGTTTTTAATATTTTTTTGATTTAGTTAGAATATGAACAGTTTGAGATTTTTTTTATATTCTCCATGTTTTTTCTTTTGACCAAAACATGATGCCTTTATATAATATTTTTTGACATTCCAGTTTCTAAATATGTCTCTAAGCTATTGTAAAACGTTGGCCCTAAAAGTTCAACTCTTAGTATTCTATATCCTGATTTTGATTGGACTCCAAAAACTTTAAATTATTGACATCAAGAAATAGTGTAAATGATATGAAATTTTTTTAAAAAAATTTCAATTTCAATTTCAACCACATGGACCTCTATAATTAAATTTCTAATTAAGAGATCTATTTTGATATTTTTTAAAAATTTGAATAGTTTGATATTTTCTATTTTCTTTATTTTGGCAAAAATATGATGTCTTTGTACAATTTTTTTTTTTTTTTGATAATTGAGGTGCTAAATATGTCCCAAAGGCATGATAAAAATTTAATGATAGAAAATAAACTCTTTGTATCTAATATCCTAATTTTGATTGATCCCAAAATTAGAGTATCTATTAAAAGAGGGAAAGAGTGTAATACGAGTGAGTTGAAGGAAACTGCTTGTTTCATCTAACTAAATCAGCAATGGACATTTGAACAATGTGTATGCTAACTTATGTTTAGATAATGTATTTTGTAAGATTTTATTAGATATATGAAAAACACAAGTTAAATTCATGAAAAATATAATTGTTTGAGTATTTTTTGAATTTCAAACTTTCGTAGGAGAGTTTTAGATAACTAAGGTATAAATCTATTATGAGTTATTGAGTAACTCTTTACTGATGGCAGCAATGCTAGAAATCGATGATGAAATGTGTTGGAACTCAACAATAACACTGGAAAGGAGGTGACTGGGAATGACTATGATAAACTCAATGGTGGTACTGAAAACCCTAAAACCTTAAGTTATAGGAAAAAAAAACTAGAATAACATCTACGAATAAATATTGTCAATGTAGAATAACCCTAAAACCTTGCAGACATTCTCTGGAATTAGAAAAACTATATACGATGTACGTAGCCAATCAATTCATAATTAATTAATTAATTAATGTTTTTTATTCGAGCCAATATGAACGAACCTTTTAGTCATTCTACAAAAGTGTATTCCAATTATTTAAAAAATAAAGGCGCTGTTAAAAAGTTTTCTAAGATTAAATTAAATTTGGAATTTTTTTTCCGAAAATTCGCCCATAAAACAATTCCATAAAACAATATGAGTAATTTTTTTAACCCTTGCAGGGATGATTGGCCATCGCCTCCGCCCGCAACCCCATCACCACCACCTCCTCTCCTTCTCCGCTCCCATGGGAGAACAAACCATCCACTCCACCCAATCTCTCTCCTCCTCCGCCCTTTCCACCACCACCACCACCGCCGCTGGCCCCCCTGCCACCTCCAACAACCTCCCCACCGACCCCGCCGCTGTTAGCACCACCATCATCACCGCCGCCACCACCGCCACCACCACCATCTCTCTCCGCCCACGAAAGATCCGAAAGGTTTCTTCCTCCTTCTCCTCCTCGGTGTTGGCCGAAGACGCCTTCAAGAAGAACCCTTCCTCCGATGGCCGCCTCGCCGTCCGCGTGATCCCTCGCCCGCTGTCCGCCGACGGGGAGATCGTCGTCGCCCTCCGCCACCTCCGCGCCGCCGACCCCCACCTCGGCCGCGTCATGGACGCCCACGAGCTCCCGGCCTTCCAGTACCTCCACCCGCCCTTCCACGCCCTCGCCCGCAGCATCCTCTACCAGCAGCTCGCCTTCAAGGCCGCCGCCTCCGTCTACTCCCGCTTCCTCTCCCTCTGTGGCGGCGAGGCCGGCGTCGTGCCCGAGGCCGTCCTCGCCCTCACGCCCCATCAGCTCCGCCAGATCGGCGTCTCCGGCCGCAAGGCTTCCTACCTCCACGACCTCGCCCGAAAGTACCACACCGGTATCCTCTCCGACGCCGCCATCGTTGCCATGGACGACAAGTCTCTCTTCACTATGCTCACCATGGTCAAAGGCATCGGCGCCTGGTCCGTCCACATGTTTATGATCTTCTCCCTCCACCGCCCGGATGTGCTTCCCGTCGGCGACCTCGGCGTACGTAAGGGGGTGCAGATGCTTTATGGCCTTGAGGAGGTTCCGCGGCCTTCGCAGATGGACCAGCTCTGCGAGCAGTGGAGACCCTATCGCTCCGTTGGTTCCTGGTACATGTGGCGCATCGTCGAGGCAAAGGGCACCTCCACTATGGCTTCATCCAGCACTGAAGGGGGAGGACTCGATATTACTACCATGGGAGAAGGAATAGTGCAGCAACAACAGCTTGTCGATCCAATTCAGATGCTTCCCAGTCTTGGATGAGAACTGTACGATGCCTACTGGTACTGCTTAGATTTTCCACCAAAGCTAGCTTATTGAAATGGATATTTGTTCTTCTTTGTTTCCTCTATTCAATGAGCTGAGCTGCTGTCTGCACTGAAGTTGTCTGCTATCTTAGTGTAATTCATCGCATGTCCAGTGTTGTGTTTTTTTCGTTAAGTGGAGAATCCCAATGCCACTGGTAGGGCAGCCTGTATGGTACTTAACTGTGACACTTATACATTTCATTGGCAGATGGTGGAAACAGAATAATGTTGTAATACTGTTGGTCATCTAGTGACTGTAAATTACAAGCTAGAACAAATTTGATCATCCATAGTCAGGATTGTTGCAGTTTTATTGCAAAATTATTTATGATTATGTGCGATTGGATATTATTATGCATGTTTATTTTCATTGTCACTTGATGGCAACAAGTAGTGGTGATCATTCAATGAGTTCAATGGTGGAAAACGATTCATGTGGATGACTCCATGTAATTGGTGTATCATGAGATGTTTTAATTATTGCTAGACTTCTTCACCCAAAATGAAATGCTACGTTATTACATAATAGAATCAAAGTGCAATTGTGCTCATTGGTTTTTCTTTATGACATTGTATTATTTTTCATAAGACTTTATTATCTGATGTTGTTATTCATTATTTACTGATTGTTTCGAGTTATATGGCCAAAGTGTATCATGATATTACAACTCATTGAACTCTGTTGAAGGCAATATCACTTGTCAAACTAAAGAGCAATTGATTTTATTATTATTATCATTGAAGTCTTCTCAGAACTTTATCTTTCCTTGCACTACCATTTTCAGTTTATTCAGTTTGACTAATTGGCACTTCTATAGATCTTCTATGGACATATCCATACTATCATAAACATTTTTCCTCATCTAATCCTTCGCCCTAATTGTTCTTGATTGTTATTATTTTCATATGCTACCTTTCTAAATGACCTCACATTTCGGCACACTATTTAAAATTCGTTAGATGTGAGCATGTTTAGCAATATATTAGAAGGAATAAAATGTGTCTTCTGAATATTCATTAATATAAGAATGATGCATGACGTGCAAAATGCTTGATTCTGTAACAAATCTGTTTGTTTGTACATGATTTGCAAGTTAGTGCTGCATGTTAATGGCATCTCAGTACTACATGATTTGGAAGTTAGATACTTGTACATACACATTTCTCAATTTTCAAATGTTCTTTAAATATCCCTCTTTCCATACCTCATAAGATAATCTTGGATTGTTTCTATGCATATCTTTTTCTTTCTGTATATCATATATTTCTTATATTTTTTAAAAATAGATATACAGATACTATAATTTATGGCTTGCTGAGACAATTGGATACATGTTCTTGTACAACTCTTGCTTCTGTGTCCATGCAACACTTGTTTTGGATGAAAACCAGCACCTAATCTTTTCTTTTTAAGTCATGCCATTCTAGGACTACAACCCCTTTCTCGTGTCTTTTCTGCTTGAAAACTATGCATTTCACACATGTAACATGCACTAGACGAAGAGGTTTTTGAGTGATGTAACAATTGATATTTGTTTTATCAAGTGAGCATTGAATACTTATGGAAGAATATGTCATCCTTAAGTAGCAAGTCTTCACCTCTTAAGATTGCATATCTATATTGACATTGGCTTGTCGGATTGACCTAGAATTTGATTCTCTTAAGGTGATCACGAGATCTGAACCTGAGTCTCAATCTGCAACAGAAATCTGCTTGAACTATATCTGATTTCTATAATTTTCGGTAACCCATGTGCAGGGTAATAGCTGATGGTACTCATGATGGTTTCCTTGTGTTCTTAGATAAATGATGAATGATACATTGCAGCATTTATAGAAAACATAAATGTGTCCATTTTATATTTTCTCAATGGAAAGAAGAAATACAGAACTACTTTTTCTGATGTTGTGATGTTGCTAGTCTAATAGTATAAAGGCTGTGCATCTATCTATAACTTAGTGAAAGATTTACTTTTATCAGGTTTGTATAATGTTAGATCCAGATAATTAGTTGTAATTTACACTATCAACAAAAAGGGTGTCATTCTAGATTATGTGGATAAGAAAAAGAATATAGAACTTTCACTGACGTGGCTATTACTAGTCTGATAGGTGAATGCTGTGCTTATATAGATATATAGAACTTATTAGGTTTGTTTATACAGATTCGGATAGACTTAGATTTAAACACGATTCAAACCATTATTCTCAGTGGTCTATATCTGAAGCTATAGGTTATTGGATCTTGAGACAAGAGAAAAGGATTGAATCAGTTCAGTTGGTCTGACAATTTGGGTTTATATCCAGATTATATGCTTTTCATTTAGAAAATTATCTGCTAATTCTTTGGACTGAAATAATTTCTGTGAAAAGAACATCATTATTATGAAACTCTGTTAATATTGGTGTTGGTTGTGTTAATTGACCATCTACAAGTTGACCAGCTACGAAACTTGAAATTATATCTCAATTCAGTTCATCTAGGAGTTGTGTTTCATAAAAAAGGTTTTGGAAATCCTATTCTCTTTTTCAAATGCTGGTTTTAGATGTCAATATTGTTTTTCTTGTAATTATTAGTTTAATTGGCATGTTTTATGTGTTGTAATTTGATATTGAGCATCCTGTCACCTTTTTATGTATGATAAGTTTGATGTTCTTGTCCTTTTAAGATTAATTGACACATTTTTTTTATCCAATAAAATATCGGGCATCCTAACACCTTTTTTATTCATGATTTTTGGTATGTGGATATAATACATCAAACAAGGCACTTTGGCCAAGTAAATAGTGGATATAAGCTTAGAATGTAAATTGTAGTAGATCTGTATTTCGGCTACTTAAGGGTCAGCATTGAATTTTAAGCCTGTGCTTACACTATGGATTTCCTTATTGGTTTAATAACTGTAGTACACAAATGCTGAGATGGGTCTTGTGCAAGTGATATAAAGTGAATTAATTAAAATCGCTGCCAGTTCTGTTATTTTCTTTTAATTTTTTTCCTTGTCTTCTATGTTTTAATATCAAGAATTTCTTTCCAACACATGTAGATGCTTGTTGTGGCTGTAGGGTAGATTTTACTTCATGTCCACATTAGTAAGTGATAACACATGTAGATGCTTGTTGTGGCTCTAGGGTAGATTTTACTTCATGTCCACATTAGTTAATGTAAGTGATAAGACCCCTAGGGTTTTATCGTAGAAGAAGAGAGAAAAGGGAATAATCATTTCGAGGGGATCGACCTCCTTGATCACTTTGAGGGGATCGACCTCCTTGATCACTTTGAGGGGATCAACATCCTAGGGTTTGTCAAAAGACTGAATAATATTTCATTGATTGTCGAAAAGAAACAGTTACATCCATATTTATAGAGTTCCACCTAAAGTCCACCAAGACTTGGACTTTTAATAATAAATAAATATTAAATAAACCCCTATTCGACTTAGTGATTTAAAAAGCGCTAGGCGCCAAAAGTCGTCACGGTCCAAAAATGCCCGAGACGTTAGGCGCTCGCCAAGGCGCTCGCTCGAGCGAAGTGAGGCGCTAAAAATTAATAATATTAAAATTAATAGTATTAAAATCAAAATAATAGTGTTATGCTGTATATAGTTAACAGTATACAGTATAGCAGTATACTGTATACTTTTAACAGTATACTGTATACTGTTAACCAAGTTATGCAATATCGTATCGTACCGGTGTTTCGAGGTTGACTTGGTACGATACGGTATCGGCGTACCGAGCGGTACACCAGAGCTTACCGAGCGATTTTAAATAGTTTTCCTCTTACTGTAGCACTGTAGCACTGCTACAGTGTACATTGTAGCAGTGTAGTACGGTCCATCCGGTAGCGGGCGGTCCGCGTACTGGTATGCCGTTGGACCAGTACGTACCGCCCGTACCGGACGGTACCATTCGAAATTGCATACCATGCTATTAACAGTATAATTTCGATTTCGAAAGAGGAGAAGCCAAAGAGAAGAGAAGAGTGTAAGGGAAGATCGAGGGTGCTGAGAAAAGCGGGAGCGGCAACAGCGAGCGATGACAGTGGCAGCGGCAGCGGTAGCGGTAGCAGCGAGCAGCGGGAGCGGTGAACGGTAACAGAGGTAGCGACAACAGCGAGCAGCGGCAGCGACAGCGATAAAAGTGAGCAGCGGTAGTGAGAGCGGTGAGCGGCAACAATGGCAGCGGCAGCAGCGAGCAGCGGGAGCGACGACAACGGCAGCGACAACGGCAGCCGAGCAGCGTGAACGGCGAGCAGGGTTAGGGTTGGGGAAGTCGCACTGATATCGGTGCTTTAGTTGGTTCGATTGAACCAACTAAAGCACCGGAGACCGAACCAGACCTAAACCGCTGGTTCGGTCACATGGTTTAACCCAGGCGCTCGCCCGAAGCGCCCGGCGCTTGGGCTCGGGTGAGCGCCTAGGCGGCACCTCTTTGAAGCGCGCCGCCTGGAAATGAAGCGAGGCGCTCGGGCCTTACCTTGCCTCGCCCGAGCGCCTTTTTAAATCACTGATCCGACTCTTACCGAATTAAGCAAACTCATAAGCAGCATTAAACTTGGGGAATTTCTTTTTCAGCACTTTAATCACAAGGTATCTACGATACATCACAACCTGTTGATCAAGTATGGTCTTCACTTCTTGATAGTGTAAGCAATATGTCGGTTTTTCGATGTAGTAGTCATTGTAGTTTTTGAAAAACCATCTCCATCCGATGGCTAAAGGCAGTTGTGACCTTACTTCCACGTCTTCCATTTGGGATCACCTGCTTTCTATTAATAAAAAACTTCATGATTAGTTTAGAAAAATTCCATGAAACATCACCCAAGGTTGATAGCATTCAATTTCAAGCACCACTTCGAAGTTTTCTAAGGGTAGCAAAAAGAAATCCACAAGCAACTCTTGGCCCTGTATAATCAACTTTATCTTCGGACATTTGCTATCACAAGTTAAAATTTGTTCATCGACGACCTTTACTTCGAATTTGTTACAGCCTTCAATGTGTTAAGCTAATCAGTCAGCAACCTTACTGTTCATAAAATTGTTAGTGCTATCAGTATCAATCAAAACTGTAACATGCTAATGTTCCAAAGTTCCTCCAACTTTCATAGTTTGCGGGTTAGAGTAACCGACTAATGCATGCACTGTATGTATGATAGGTCCAACATCTTCATCAAAATCTATATCTTCATGATCGGAGTCCACATTGTTAGCTTCCAGTTCCTCCCCAATTGGTTCAATCATCAGAAGTTGCCCTTTGTTTACATCGGTGCTCCATACTCTACTTTTCATCATAGTGTAAGCACAAATCCTTCGTTGATCTTTCCATGAGTTATTCTCAGGTTAGCCTTCGAGTGTTAGGGTTTCAGCTAAGAATAGATGGGGGCGAGTGGCTTGCTGATTATCCGTTTGTTATCACTTCTGTTTCGATGATTTTCCCTACTAATTTTTTCCTCGTGTAAACATGCAAATGATATTGCGGCTCTCGTAGTGCGGGGTTGATGAGCTTTGACTTCACATCAGATCTCTGGATCAAGTCCTTCGATAAATGTACCCACTAATTGTCATTCGGACCAATCTCTGGCTTGATTTGACAATCGTTCAAATCTGCTCTGATATTCTAAAACTGTGAAAGTTTGACGAATTTTGGCGAGCTGTCCATCAATATTCTTGTATTCAGATGGTCCAAAGCGAATAATAAGTCCTCTCTTGAATTGCTCCCATGAGAGAATCTCGTGACAGGTTTCGTACTAATCATACCATTGGATTGTATCTCCATCTTGTTGGATTGAAGCTATTTCCACTTTGGATTCTTTTGGAGTTCTGTGAAAACGGAAGAATTTTTCTGCCCTAGAGATCCAACTAGTCAGATCTCCATCTTCCTATCTTGGAAATTCCACCTTCATGCGTCGGTAGCTTGTGTCCTATTCTTGGTTCCTTTTTCCTGTGTCTCCAGATCGGTTCAATATAAAACTTGAACTTTTATTTTGTTGAAACTTGCTGAAGCTCTTTAATAGACGCTTTTTAAAATCGGTTCTCAATTCTGGTTTCCAAGGCTTATAATTGGGCTTTCACTGAGTTGTCGGTAGTCATTGCGTACGACTGCAGATCTATAATTTCCAATTTATGTTTTTGGTGTCGGGTCAAGGGCATCAATACTGCACTATTCGGTGTGGCTGCTATGAAGTTTGGCTCGGGGCAGCGTTGGGGTGAGAGCACTGCGGTCGCTGCGAGGAGGCGGCGTCGACGTGGGGAGTGGTTCGTTGGCCGGGAACAGCGGCAGTGGCCCTTTCTCGCTCGAGCAGGATGGGGCATGGCTGCCCTCACGCTGCTCTCGATTGGCAGGTATGTTGCTGAGGGCTGAGAGGTTGCTTGCGGATGTTGAGGGCTAGGTGGCTGCGGTGGAACGAGGGGAGATGGTCGAGTGGCAAAAGATGCAGAGGATGGTGGATCTAGTGGTTGTGGTTGTGACCCAAGGGGAGGCAGCGAGAGTCGCGGCTGGGAAGCAGCGGTGGTCGTTGGCCGGGAAGCGGTAGCGGTGGTGGTGGCAACCGGCAGCTATGACAGCAGAGGGACCGTTGACTGCGGTGACTGCGGCGGCTACGGTTTCCCTGCTTCACCTCTTTTCTTCTTTACCTACCGTGGTGGCAACCGGTGGATGTTGTGGATGCCGATGGAGAAGCGGGGGTGTGTTGGCCAGGAAACAACAACGGTGGTGGTCGCTGGTTGGAGAGCAGCGGCGACGGTGGTCGTTGGCCGGAAGAAGGGGAAGCGGCGGTGGCGTGACTGGGAACAATGCTCTATTTATGTCGCTGCGAGAAGGGAAGGTTGTTGTCGGGGTTAAGAGGCAGCAGTGGTGGTACGACTAGGAGTAGTGTCGCCGAGGGCGAGGAGCAGCAAAGGGTCGCCGAGGCTAGGCGCTATGAGAGGGTGGTCCGTTGGCCAGGAACAGCGACGGTGGCCCTTTCTCGCTCGAGTGGGATAGGGTGGCGGCTGGAGGGCGGCTGTGGCGCAATGAGTATGGGGGAAGCCTCGCTCGAGAAGGATGTGGCTGTGGACCCCTAGGGTTTTATCATAGAAGAAGAGGAAAAAGGGGATGATCACTTCGAGGGGATCGACCTCCTTGATCACTTCAAGGGGATCACCTCCTAAGTTTTGTCAAAAGACTGAATAATATTTTGTCGAAAAGAAATAATTACATCCCTATTTATAGAGTTCCACCTAGAATCCATCAGGACGGACTCTTAATAATAAATAAATATTAAATAAATTCCTATTTTTATCGAACTAAGTAAACTCAACAAAATATTATTCAAAACCTCAGGTATCCTAATAATAAGATAATTTATTTGTTTGGAAGATCCACAATTTAATGATTTAAAGAGCTTGTTCCTACATTGCACAAAGTAGAAGTTAGAATACACTCAATATTCCATACCTAAGCTATCTGTTACCTATTTTGGTTATATGATATATGATCGTCTTTGTTAAATTTATGATAATTTAAAATTATAGTTAAAAAGATGACTGGTGTGCAGAACAATGACATGTGGTTTGCTCAATTTTGACCAGAATATGAACAATTGTTGTTGTGTTCCTGTGGACAGTTTGTTTTGACTCTGATATAGATCAACACAAATGGTCCTTTTCAACAGCCCAAATGGTCCTTTTCATTTTGCATGACAGGTCCGAATTATGTTTATTGTACATCTAAACGCATGATACTAATTTGCATTTATCTTGTGGTATTAATGTAACTATTGAAGTGCATATTTACAGATGGTACATGTGATTATTTTCAATTTGATGACATTTTAAGGGTGAAATTGATGTATCACTTCATAAATGTTAAGATTCCTTCCTGAAACAAGCACCTACTACTTGTTGAAAGTTATTATTAATTCTTGGTCAGTAGTGTTGTAGTTAAGTGAATGTTACTTTCTACTCTAACATGGATAAGATATGCCCATTAGTGCTCAAATAACTTTAAGCTGGACATGGTGAGCTTGTACATGCACTAGAAGTGCAATCATGCTGAAACAGAAAAAGGAGATCCAAGGTACACAGGTAATAATAGGTTTGTAGGTTGTCAACTAGTTTGAAATGAATTAGAATTCTCCTCTTTGGATGGAAATTGAAAACCACTCAATTTTTAGTGGTTAACAGTTGTAATGGCAGTTCTAGAAAGACTTTTCTACTCATTTTTGTAAAGGTTGTAGTGCCGCAACAATCTGACTTTGTGCCTGTGCAGACTTTGAAGTTGTCTTCTCCGAGGCTTCAGATCTGACATGCTTGTGAATTGTGATAACTAGCTTCATATTGAGTTGATTTCATATCAAGAGGCTAGATTGAGTGATCAGGTGGTCCAACAGATGAAAATATCTCATCACTGTGAGTGATCAAGTTGAAAGGTCTGTTCTAGATTATTATGGACAGAGGAGAGGAGGTGTCCCAGTTTGTTTCACTTCCATTTATGTGATCAATCACACCTTTTGATATCTACCTGCTCAGTGGTCATGACAGAATTGCCTAATGGTGTGGCATAGAACTTGGTTGTTGGCTGCCTCATTTTCAGGTTCGTGGTTTCTGGAGCAGGAAGGATCAGCATGGATGAAATACTCACCATGTGGAGCCAAATTTTGTTGTGAGGCCTCTGCACCGTAGAGGAAGAATGGAAGATTTGAGTTGCGGAAGCTTCCCATTGCCATCTCACACATGAAATTAGTCATCTCCCAAATGAGTTCCACCCTTGTTGACTTTATTTCTTTTTTCTGATGACTTATTTTTCTTACTCTCTTTCTCTCTCTCTCTCTGTACAATATTGGAAGAGTAAAAAAACCAAAATTATGTAATAGACAGAAAATTTAAGATTTTTTTTTTTTTTTGTATGAATCATGTCTGGGAACTTAAAGACTTATCTTGCTCCATCAGTAGCAATAGATCATGAACAGCACTTAAAAGTTGGGAGTTGATGCAATCATCTGCTCTGAATCTTCTCATTTTCATGTAGCTTACAGTGATGGGACATCCGACTTTTGCCCATAATCTGTCTCTCATCAGCAGGGCATTAACTTCTTTGTTCCAATTAATTTGATGTGATGGTGGGTTCAGTGAGCCAAGGCCAGCAAATTGTTGGGCATGGATGGATGAGAGGAAGCGATGCACCTGTTGTTTTGTGCCACAATAATAATATATTTGATATGACCTTGTAAATGTCATGCACATACTGATCCCCCCTCAGCAGACATGCTTGAATCTCAGCCAACAAGAGGCACCAGGTATTGGCCTCATTCTGTGGTAACTTTGTGCTTAGAGAGAGAGAGTTGAACATATATAACATGTACAATTTTATATTCAGGAGGGCTTGAGGAGGAAACAGTGGTGGTGATGCAAATGCATGGAGAGTTGGGAATGGGTTGGCTCATATGTCCCACCTAGTGTGGGCGGGCGGGGGGGAGGTGTGGGAATGGATGGATACGCTATCACATCCTTCTTTTTGGCTTTTGAAGATTTGGTCATTTGGGGCAACATTGGATTCCATGCACACAGGGACATGGTTTCCAGCTAGCACAAAGGACATCCCCCTCTTCAACAACATTCACATCCCATCATCTCCCTTGTACCACGAATCTCTCTCTTCTCTTATTTTCCAACATGATCTAATCTTATACTAATGTTTTCTTTTTCTCTTGTATATTCTTCAAATACAAGTAATTTGGATTTTTTTTTTTTTTTTGCCCGGTTTCGATTTCAACGCTTGAAAAATGATGGAAGGCTTTTTCTTAATCCCAATTTGGTGCATTTTTACCTTTATCTATCCACTTGTATCGAATAAGAGAAGAAAATAATTACTCCATAGAATTTTTCAATGATAGTACAAATTGATTTGCAAAATCACCGAAAGTAATTTAATTTTAAATGTAATATCTTTTGTATCTTATTCTTATCTGAAACACATTCTTTCCTTTTGGACTCAGCAAAGCAGTCAACATGCAACCCAAACAGGAGAAGAAGAAGATAGTTGACACTGTAATTGTAGATTAGTGATCAAGGTAAAGAAGTTCTTTGCCTAACAGTAGATAGTGACACAAAGTTGCCCGAAAAGTGTTCTACAACATATCCAACTAAGCTTTCTTGCTTTTTTTAATATATATACAGCAAATCCCCAAATTATTTTGACAGAGATCCTACGCTCTACATTTCATTTCTCAGGAGGCTGCAAAACCCTAATTAGCATCTGGGGTGTGTACTCAGGGACATGACATCTGATACAACAACATATGGCAGGCATGAAATCCAGACTGTTGACATGATCGGTGTGCACAAGTGAACAGTAGCATGCACTTAACTCAGTACTGACCATGAACGCTGCATCATTTCGACAAATCAATTGGTGTGCAGCAGCAGTTACTTTCACAAAGGACACCCAGTCCACCACCACCACCACCTACACTGCAGGCTGATGACAGCATAGGAGGATGACCGTATGCAGGTGAGAAGAAACCCAAGCAAGGAGTAAAATAAAAGATTGGAGTGGAGGGCTTTGCTTAGACAACAAGGTGGCGGAAAAGATGAAGAAGAACACAAGGGTTGACTCGAAAGAGTGGGTGCATCCTTTCTGGTCCTTGGAATCTGACACACCAACAAGACTGCTGTGGTGGGAATTCATGGAGGGGCCCCATTAGCAGCTTTGATCCACAGTGATCAACAAGGAGATATAGGAGGATGATGGACCTCATTAGGGTGCATGCAGCATCACACAAGAAGGTATGTTGCAGAAGATAAGCTAAAATCCTTTTTTCTTACATCTAGAGGATAAAGTTAAAGGCTCATAGGCCACACATGCACACACAAACACAAAGCTACAAATAAATGTCACCAGCGGAGAGAGAGAGAGAGAGAGAGAGAGAGAGAGAAGATAAGAGATAAGAAAGAAGAGAGAGATAATAATTGTGGATGGGACCAATGTGCAGGGGGTGGGAGTGGTGAAGCATGACCCTGTCGGTTCTTCCTCAGCTTGAATCCCTCACACAGATCTCCCCACAATCCCCATCTCTCATTTGAGCAGCTGCAGTAAGCTTTTATAGCACTCCTTCTCCCTTCATTCCACCCTTGGTTTCATCCTCCCCACCCCTCTGATGGCAGGTAGGGCACCAAATCCCACAGCCTTCCTACTCCCTTCCAAGCCTCACCATCATTTCTCCCTCATCCTATAGCTTTAGTACTGCACTCTCTTGTTCAGTCCCTCTCATCTTTGCTGCAATAAAGAGGTGTGTGTGTCATGGAGAAGGGGCCCTTCTTCCCTCAAAGATTTTTCCAGCTGATGATTACCTTCCCCCACTGAGTTCCTTCCTTTCCCTCCACCTCCTGAGGAGTGGTGCAGTGCAGAAGGTGAAAGGTTTAAGTCTCAGCTATAGCTATATATTGAGGTTCGACTCATGGAGTTCAGAAACCTGGATGGTGACTTAGGGTTACCTCCTCCCTCCTCCCCCTCCTCCTCTCCCTTGGTTTACAATCCTCCTCCCATCAGAGGATCTGCTTTCTCTAAACCCATCCTTCCCCTCTCTTCCTCTCTTATACCCTCAAGAGGAGGAGGAGGTTGCTGTGACACTGCTGCTACTGGTGGTGAAAGAAATGGTGCTTCTTTTGGGAGCTCCACCATACCAACAGCAACCGAGGAGAATAGTTCTTCCCATTCTAACACAAGAAATCCAGATCCAGCTCCCATCTCTGTCTTGTCTCCAGCTGGAGCTGGTGCAAGTTTGCCCAACTCCATACAGTCCGCCGAAGTTAAGACGGCGGTCACCACAGTTGATGCTTCTGTAAAGTACAAGGAGTGCCTGCGGAACCACGCCGCCGCCATCGGCGGCCACGTCCTCGACGGCTGCGGCGAGTTCATGCCCGAGGGCGGCCCATCCACGCCCGAGGCGCTGAAATGTGCGGCCTGCGGCTGCCACCGGAGCTTCCACCGCAAAGACGGCGACACCGATGTCAATGCCGACAACTCCTATCACCACCACCACCATGGTGCCTCTCATCTTCCTCTCTTGCTCCCGCCTCCCCACCCGCAGTCCCACCCCTACAACCAGCAGAAGCCGTTCCCCTTCGGCTTCCCCTCGAGCCCGCCGTCGCGGGCGGTCCCGCTATCCTCGGCGGTCATGGCGTTCGGCGGCAACACCTGCGGGAGCGGAGGGACGACGACGGAGTCGTCGAGCGAGGAGCGGATCAACGCGGGGGCACCCACGCCGGCGATCGCACTGAGGAAGCGGTTCCGGACCAAGTTTACGGCGGAGCAGAAGGAGAAGATGCTGGCTTTCGCTGAGAGGGTCGGGTGGCGGATCCAGAAGCAGGAGGAAGCGGTGGTGGAGCAGTTCTGTGCCGAGGTCGGTGTGCGGAGACAAGTCTTGAAGGTCTGGATGCATAACAACAAACACGCAAACACGAAGCAGCAGCAGCTGCAGCCGCCACCGCCGCCCGTAGAGCAGGATCAACTGCAGGTGCAACAGCACCAGGAACAGCAGTAATAACAGATTGATGAGGAGAAGAAAGAAGATGAAGAAGAAGAAGAAGAAGTATCCTTGCCATGCTTTCCCTTTTGTCTCAACTTAGGCACTGATTCTTACACGAAAATTTGCAGTGATTTGTGTTGTTTGATCGTTTAGATTACCAGTAAAAGTTAGAATAAACCCCCATCTTCTCAGTTTAGTGGTAGAGATTGTTTGAGGTCAGAGAGCTTCCAAGTTCTTTGTGGTGGCTGCACTTGTGGTCAGAGAACTTCACAACGTGGGTACCGTTCCTCCCTTGAGGTATCTCGTTTCTTCTAAGACATTAATTCCTGCATTTATTGTTCTTTCCATGTTTTCGACATTGACCACTCATATGAAGTAAAACCCCATAGCAATGCATTAAATTCTTTCTTGGGATCCAAGGATGGTACTGTCTCATGATCTCACAACTGATAAGACAAAAAGAAAAAGAAGAAGAAGAAAAGAAGAAGAAGAAGAAGAAGAAGATGATGATGATGATGATGAAACGCATGCATGCTTGGCATCCGGTGCAGATTATTAGAGCAAATCTAACACTGTATCCAATACTAAGCTAATCCATCCTTGGGATCATAGACACATCACACTGTTCCATTAAAGACAGAGCCCAAAATGGAAGTCTCAGCTTTTAGGGACAGTCCCTTCTTTTACTGGCATTGGGATGGGGATTAGAAAAGCAAAGCAAGTTTTGTGACATTGCATGCTGCTTCTCTCTCTCTCTCTCTCACACACTTTGTTACAGGGAAGCATTTCTTGGCACTGGTGCCATTGAGCCAGCATGCAGTGCCTTTTTCTTGTCTGTACTTCCACCATGGTTGCATTAAAGGGATCAAACATCTCCTGCTATTTTCCTGCCTGTATAGCGATTCACAGCTAAAAGTTGTAGGGGTGCAGTAAAATGATTGAAGCGTGTTCTTTGTCTTCTTTATAACTTGGGGAGGCTTAAGCTTGGGATTTTAAAAGTTCTTCTCACACAGGAAGAGAAGACAAAGTCTGTAAGTGGTTGGATTAGGCCAATTCCTTGAGGTTGTTCATGTATGTTAAGCGTGCGAGGATTTAGCATCGATACATATGATAAGCCCATCAAGATTCACAGATGTGTCATGGGGAATGACTAAAATGAATGTGCCATGGCGGCCTCGTATGACTCCGAGACTGCCTGCTTTGTTTGCATTCCCGGCCTTCTCCTACTCCACGGGGAGATGAGGCTTGTCCTGCCTGTTCTTGTGTTCCGCGCTCTCTCGATGGCGGAGAACATAGTGGAGACCTTCGTCGAACACTTGTGTGGATTATGATTCATCGGTATGTGATGAATAAAATCAAGAAGCGATTGAAAACACAGTCCCACATGTATCATGCCCGATGCAGTACTACTGCAAATGGTGTTTTGGTTTTCATTGAGGTGTGCATAAAAAGGTTATAGACCCCCGCCCTTGTCCACCACCGCAACATAGGCATCAAGACTTGAATTGATGCGTATCTTGCATTGGCCATTCAAGACTTTTATCCAAAAAAAATCTCTTCAAAGGTAGGCATCAAGGAATTATAGGGGAATGACAATAGAGGAGAATAGAGAAAACACTTCAAAACTTAAAAGCACAATCTACGATTTCTTAGACAGATAGTATCTAATCATAAATTTTGATTTAATATTCTTGACGGCCAATTACATCTGGTGATTTGGCATGATATTCTACTCCAAGAGTTCATAGTATCGGACAAAATGGGATATCGGTTATAGGTCCAAGAGATTTATGCATAGCGTGTAGTAATAAAATGTATTTACTTTATTTTCATGGTGATCTCGATTTTCTTGTTATTTGTATGCATGATGATGTTCATTTTTTTTTGAAGTTGTAAGTTCGAGGTTGATCATGTCACTTGGGTATCATAAAACTAGACAAAACCACCGACTAAATATATAATATTTGAGAGTACATGTAATATTTGAACCAAATTAATAATAGTATATTTGTCAAATTTTAAGTATATAATATATATATTACTTTCAATGTGGAAGAGGTGTTTCGTTCCTTTAAAAAACAAAAAAAATAAAAAACAAAATCTTCTCTCATGCCTAAATTTTCTAGAAATATATTACAGACTTATATTAAGTACACCAAGGCAGCAAACTGCATGCATACAAGTGCTTTTGTTTGCAGCTTAAGAGGATACGAGTACAGAAAGAGAAGGCTACTAAAATATCAGTGATATCTAATCTTTCTGAAAGTCCTTCGACGGCATCTGTTCTTCATAATGGAAATCTTAGGAGTAGCAATTCACGTCTTCATGCTTCCATTACTCCAACCTGCCAAAATAAAGAGAGAGAGAGAGAGAGAGAGAGAGAGAGAGAGAGAGATCAGAAAACTCCAAGGTTGCTTACAAGATGTAAAAAAACAACATACATACATAAGACTTGATGATTTGGATGACTCGCAACACAAGTTTTTTAGAACAGGAAGAACAAAGCTATCAGGAGATGCAATATGTGGAGTCAAAGAGATTACTGGTATTGCCGGATGAGGGGCAGTCGGCATACGAGAAGTGGCCCTTCTCAATGCGCCGAAGGTCCTCCACGAGCAGCTCGTAGTGGCGCCTCACCTCGTCGGACGTCTTCCCCCCGACGGCACGGGCGATCTTGTGCCAGCGGTCCGGCGTGCCCTCGTCGAACACCGCGAGGGCCTTCTCGAACATCTTGTTCTGCTTCGTCGTCCATGAGGAGGTCACCGAACCGGACGCCATCACGCGGTAGGTTAAGGGTGTTCGATGAAATGCTTGAATGGTAATGGTGAGCCGATACGGTGCTACTTATATAAGCAAGGAGGGAGTAACAATGACACAGTGTTTGCGATGTAACACCACACGGAAATCTATGGAGGGAGTAAAAAGGAAGTTCTTCCTTGACACTCTTCTGCCTGTAGATTATAGAGACAAGGAGAGTGTGTTGATGATAGGATGAGATCTGATTGATCATGAAGCATGCAATGCATTATGCAGGTGGATGCAATCAAACGAATGGCCAATTCAACAGCAATATCTTCCTCTGTACAATGACATAAAGAGCTTAGAGACGCATGAGCTAAAACATGATCTTTTGATGGACTGGCACAAGTGCAGATTCCTCTTTTCACCAAGTTGCTATGGAGGATCTCGACATGCTCGAGCTGGGAAGACATTGATTCTCGGCCAGTTGCAGGTTGATTGATGCTCCTTTGATCGTTTGGTATGGCGTAAGATCCAAAAGAGTAGCTGGCTGTTCCATAGGTTAAAAAGACCCTAGAGGATAGGAACTGTTGCGGATTCTTGAGATATATGGACGTTGTGGTGTTTCGTACATAGACACCCATAGGAGATTCACCCTTGACCTATGAGATAGGAACTGGATATATATATCCTGTGACTAATCGATTCGGTGTGATCTTCTCGTTTGCTCGCATAAGAAGAATACGTTTTTAGATTTGAATTACGAGCGAGTGATCTCTAATTCAAAATCGAACTGTGTAGGATCGGTTCATCGTTTTCATTCATAAAAAATCAGGAACCATAACTGAACCGTTCAGATCCAATTCCTGCCTGTTCGATCCGAAACCGATGAACCAAACCATGGTGCTGAAAGTTGTTTACCTTGTATACCGATGTATAGAGTCTTGAGAGTCACAGCAGCGAAAGTTTGCTTGCTTCAACAGAATCTAGACTGTGACCAAGGATCAAAAGTTGACATCTTCCATCAGATATCGAATGTTGTTAAGGTCCTCGAGAGAGAGAGAGAGAGAGAGAGAGAGAGAGAGAGAGAGAGAGAGAGAGAGAGAGAGAGAGAGAGATCATCCCAAGATAAGAATTGCTACTATGCTGAGCAAAATGCAGACCAGATTCTTGATAAGGTGGTTCTTCTTTTGCTGCAGATTCCAGCTAAATGGTAAGAATCCATATCTGTATCCACCAGAGACAAATCACTGGATATTATTCTCGTCAGTCTGTACAATTATTATTTATGTGGTCCTCTTTCAAGTCATTTGCAAGTTGTGCAATGCAATGGAGCGGTAGTATATGTAATGACTCACTCAAACCTCCAATTTTTTTCCATCTGAAATGACAGATTAATGAGACAAGCAGGGAAATAAGTTAGAAGAGTATAAGATGCTTTTACTGTTTCAGATGGAATCGAGTCCCTCCATTATGTCGTGGTTAATTGTGATACTTGCAGCCTACAGAGAAATCCAGAGCAACCCATCCATATCACCCTCGTCAACTTGGAAACTTTAGAAAAATAATTAATATTTTCAAGAAAAGAAAAAAAAAAAATTTATTTATTTATTTATTTTTGCAAGTTGAATATTTTTTGCTTCTATTATTGCCAATTTGACTTACAATCGTCTTTATATCTAGTATTTTTTTAGTTGAATTATCTTGTAACTAGTCATAATATATCTATCTTTCATCCAAAGATTTAAAAGTACTTTCAACAAGGGTTTTCATCTTTATTCATTAATTTTGTAAGTCGAATATCCTTGCCATCTATTATCGCCAATTTGACTCCTTCAAGAATATATATAGTATTTTCTTATTAAATTGCCTTATAACTAGTCACAATACATCTTCCATCCAAAAATCTTACCAGAAAACCAACTCCACCTCTTTGAGAATCTGAACAAAAAGATGTGTCCGAGTTAAGTGTTTACCATCCTACGATAGGTTTAGTCTTCTATTACACGAAAAAATAATGAAGTTTCTTATACATTCATCACAAAATCATATATTATAGTAATGATTATTTTTTTAAGAAAAAAAAATTAAAGATCATGCATTCAAAAAGATCAACCAAGCTAAAAAATCAGTGGTGACGTTCCACTAGGAAAAATACCCTTCAATCCTTGCCTTGTTAGCAAGCTTGTGGGCAATAAAACTTGAACCCCTAGGTAGAAATGTAAGACCTCATTTTGACGAACAAAAACATCATTGCATAAATTTTGATACCATCATGGTATCATTTCTTATTTGTTCAAAATTTAGATAATAGACATCAGAACACTTATATATTATAAAAACTTTGGTCTTGTATATGCATACACTTGTAGCTACTATCTCTTATTTGATGAAAATAATAGAAGATAAGAATAATTATTGAAGAAGCTTTATTGAAGATAAGAAGCTTTAGCTTGAATACGTTAACATGTCCCTCTCCTATTTATCTTATGGAGGAAGTATTTCCTCATTCCTCAACAAAATAGAAGATAAGAATAATTATTGAAAAAACTTTATTGAAGATAAGAAGCTTTAGCTTGAATACATTAAGCTGTCCCTCTCCTTTATATATATTAGGAGGAAGGATTTTCCTCAACGGAATGGAGAAATTTCCTCATATAGTTGAAAATGACCCACAAAATCTTTGGAGAATGATGATAAGATTAAAGTTAAAGCTTTAATTCTACATCACATAAGTTATATCGAGGGAGAAAGAATGATTATAGTGAGGATTCTCATTTTTGTCATTCCAAATAAGTTAAGATGAATTAGCTATAACATAACGATGCAATAGCTTTGCATACTACCACGCGAAATCTTGCCGTTCTCTCAACCAAGCTCCATTATCCCAATCCCCGAAGAAATCAAAGTCCAGTGTCACTCTACATTCAATGAAAATATGATTATGAATTTAGTCCAATATGACAAACAGGACAAGGATTAGGAAAATAATGTATGACTCTAGAAAGTTAATCGCTTCCACAATAGTTTTCACACAAAACGTTAAAACTTTAGGTTGAATACTTAAGACTACATTATAGTCTCACTACACAGCCCTTCCATCCCTTCGTTGCTATTGTTAAAATGCCCACCACACAAATTTTATTATAGGCTCTTGGAATATATCTCACCTTTAGGGTATAAGGTCTAAATCCAAATTATCATTATGATCACCGAGAAAGATATGAATGATAGCAATAATTTTTCCATGAGTGCCGGATGAAAAATCATATATAACTTTTGCATTTTCTAGTGTTTATAATAAATTAAGTCAGCTATCTTGTCATGAGCATGAATGATATTAATGTTAATATAAGTAAGTCATTTGTTAATGGTTTTATTGTCTAACCATGGATCATCCCAAATGTTTATGTTGTTACCGATGCTAATAAGCTTCCTAAGGCTAGGTTTGGCTTTATGGATCATTGAGCACAGCATTTTCCTAGTCCTAGAACCTCTATTGTGAGGAATCAGTCATGGACGAGGGAGGGCAACCATACTTGTTAATTAAGATGTTAACTTATATTTTATTATTGTTGAATCTCGGATTTTGATGATGAAGTCAATTATCATTTGGTTGTCTAATCCATATATTGAGATAAGTGTGCAGGATTAACTATGATGGCAGTAAGACATGCAGCAGGTGTTGTGTTGGAGTCAATACCAAGATCACTTTGGGGGTTCGAGAGTTCGACGAAAGTCCTGACGGTCATCGGAGGTTTTGCGGGAACAAATCTGAGAAGTCCAGGAGCTTGTCAAAGAAGCTCGTCTGAACTCGCCAAGAGGATCGTCACAAGTCCAGGAGTTTGTCGGAAGTCTGCCGGAGCATCGCTGAGGGTTCGTCGAATGTTCGCCGGAAGCTCGCTGGAGGAAGCGATTGACGCACCAGAACATAAGTTGTAGTATTAATATCTTAAATGTCATAGTTAGCATGAAGATTAAGTTAGGAATGAGAGGTGATCCCATTAACTTAATTTGGAGCCAATTGGGCCCTTAATAGACCCAAATTGGGCCGAATGGATCAGCCCATTCGGACCCAAATTTCCTAGCTGGCGGTGGCACCGCCTAGAAGCTCCGTCTCCGAACGAAGTTAGGCGGTGGTACTACCCCTATCAGGCGGTGGTACCGCATGAGCTCGGTCTCCGTGTAGTGTCAGGCGATAGTACCATCCAATTCTAGCGGTGGTACCGCCAGGACCTTGGAAATCCAGGAGATGATACTTTTGAGCTCTAAATTCAAACCAGTTGGGGGCCTATATAAACCCCACCCTTTCCTGCATGAAAGGACACCGAAAGCTTTCATTTATTCTAAGAATTTGAGAGCTTAAAAGTGTTGTAAAAGGCTAAAAGTTCTTCTCCCTCTTTTCTTCTAAGTTTTGATCATTCAAGAGAGGAGTGAAATTATGTAAGGGTTGTCTCCTAAGCCCGTCAAAAGGAGTAAAGCTGTAAAAGGGTGGTTGGCCTTCACCTATTGAAGGAAGGCCTCTAGTGGATGTCGGTGACCTCATCAGAGGAGGAAGCCGAAAGTGGATGTAGGTCAAGATTGACCGAACCACTCTAAATCTCAGTTTGCATTTACATTCTGTTATTTATCTTAACTGCAAACTGCCTCCGTTGCTTTACTTCAACTATACTTTTATTTGATCTTAAGTTGAAGAACTTTCTGAAAAGGTTTTCATCGAAAACACTTTCATCGTACAAACGTCGTTTTAAACCAATGAAAGTTTTCCGCTGCACTAATTCACCCCCCCCCCCCCCCCCCCCCCCCTCTTAGTGCTCTTGATTCTAACAATTGGTATTAGAGCGGGGTTCACTCTTAATCGGATTAAAACCCAAGATAGATGGCATATGCCGGAAACCAAGAGAGTCACTCTATTACACGTCCCCCATGTTCAACGGGACGGACTATACCTATTGGAAGACCTGAATGAGGATTTTCTTTATTTCCATGGATTTTGAACTTTGGAATATTGTTGAAAATGGATTTTTAAAGTCTTCTCTTCCAATGATTGATTGGAATGAATTGGAGAAGAAGACTTTCGCTCTTAATTCAAAGGCTATGAATGCCTTATTTTGTGCGCTTGATAAAAATGAGTTCAATCGTGTTTCGATTTGTGAAACTGTATTTGATATTTGGTATACACTCGAAGTGACTCATGAAGGCACAAGTAGAGTGAAAGAGTCAAAAATCAATCTTTTAGTACATTCTTATGAACTTTTTCGAATAAAACCGAGCGAGACCATAGGCGACATGTACACCCATTTCACGGATGTCGTCAATGGTCTAAAAGGACTCGGTAAAAGTTTTTCGAATTTTGAGCTCGTCAATAAAATTCTAAGATCCCTTCCAAAGAGTTGGGACCCTAAAGTCACTACTATTCAAGAGGCTAAAAATTTAAACAACTTCCCTATTGAAGAATTAATAGGGTCATTAATGACCTACGAAATGACTTACAAAGCTCATGAAGAGCAAGAAGACATCCTTCCAAAAAACAGGAAGGATATGACACTTAGAATTCTAGAAGACCACTTGAGAGAAAACTCAAGTGATGAGGACTTTGACGATGACTTGGTATTTCTAACAAGAAAATTTAAAAAATTTATTAAAAGAAACAAATTTAAAAATGACATTAAAAATAAACTTGAACCCAAAAAGGAGCAAATTATTTGCTATGAATGCAAGAAGCCGGGACATTACAAAAGTGATTGTCCTTAAGCCAAGAAGAGAACACCAAAGAAGAAGGCGCTCTAAGCAATGTGGGATGACTCAAGCGCGCCCGAAGAAGAGGAGTCCAACACCGAGCAAGTTACTCATTACGCCCTAATGGCCATCGGAGAGGAAGTGACGAATTTAATTGATGTAGATTTATCATTTGATGAATTGTTAAATGCTTTCCATGACTTGTTTGATGAATGCAAAACAATTAGAAAAAAATATAAATTATTAAAAAAGGAGCATGATATTCTTATTAATAATTTTGATAAATTAAAAACTGAATATAATGATAGTTTAGCTCCATGTATAAAATGCCATGATCTAGAAACTCTCCAAAAGGAGAACTTGTTATTTAAGGATACCTTGAAGAAATTCGAGGTTGGTAGCAAGTCTTTGAATATGATCCTTACAAATAAGGGTCACGTTCCTAAAAGAAGTAGAATCGGATTTGTGAGAAGTCCTCACCAAAATCCAACCACATTTATTAAAGGCCCTATCTTGTATGTATTGCACCAAAACAAATGTAACTTTTATTACAAATATGGACATAGAACTTATCATTGTCCATTCAAGAAATTTAGTCCAAACAAATTGATTTGGGTTCCTAAAAGAACCATGATAAATTCCATACAACATGATAAACAATTTAGATTAGTTTTTAAGGCACTCAAAATTAAATGAGTACCTAAAAATCATCCTTTCTTGTAGAAACATATACTGTCACAAGCTAGGAGCAAGAGATGGTACCTTGATAGTGGATGCTCAAGACATATGACCGGAGATCCATCTCAATTCTCTAAGCTCACTAGCATAGACGAAGGCTATGTCACCATCGGAGACAACAACAAGGGTAAAATCATTGGCAAAGGAACCATAGGTAACAAATCCAAGTTCTTTATTGAAGATGTTTTTTTAGTTGATGGTTTAAAACATAACCTCTTGAGTATTAGTCAATTGTGTGATAAAGGATATATTGTCAAATTCGAATCTAATGCTTGCATCATTGAAAAATCATACAAAAACACATCTATGATTACATTAAAACAAAATAATGTATACACCATTGACATCAATGATCTTTGTAATGAAATGTGTTTCTCGATTTTGAATGATAATGCTTGGCTTTGACATAGGAGATTAGGTCATACTAGCATGAAACTAATCACTCAAATTTCATCCAAAGAACTTGTAAGAGGAATTCCTTATATCAAGTTCATCAAAGATAATGCATGTGATGCATGTTAATTAGGAAAACAAATTAAGGGTAGCTTCAAATTTAAGAACCAAAGAAACACCTCTAGACCCTTGCAATTGATCCACATAGACTTATTTGGACCAATCTCTACATCAAGCCTAGGAGGTAGCAAATACGCCTTTGTTATTGTAGGTGATTACAGTAGATACACATGGACTTATTTCTTGAAACATAAAAATAAATGCTTTAGATATTTTATCAAGTTTTGTAAACTTGTTTAAAATGAAAAGAGTTCTATGATTTCATCAATTAGAAGTAATCACGGTGATGAATTTCAAAACCGTGATTTTCAAAAATTTTATAAATTTAATGGATACAATCACAACTTCTCTACTATGAGAAATCCTCAACAAAATAGAGTAGTAGAAAGAAAAAATAGAAATTTACAAGAAATGATAAGAACTATGTTGAATGAACATAGCCTACCTAAATATTTTTGGACCGAAGCCGTAAACACTACATGCTATATTTTGAATAGAGTTCTAGTAAGACCCTTACTCACCAAAACTCTCTATGAGTTGTGGAACAACAAAAAACCTAATGTTTCATATTTTTAAAGTTTTTGGGTGTAAGTGTTTTATCTTAAATGAAAAAGATGCATAAGGAAAATTTGATGCTAAATCCGATGAAAGAAATTTTTTTGGTTATTCTTAGGTTTCTAAAGCTTTTCGTATCTTCAATAAAATAACTTTAATTATAGAAGAATCCATTCATGTTGTTTTCAATAAAATTTTTGAAATCAAGAAAAATAATTTTGATGATGATGTTAATTTCGATTCTTTGAATTTAAATGAAGTCGTTTCTCTAGCTAGCAACTTGGATGCATCCATTTCCGAAACATCCTTACCTAAGGATTGGAAGTATGTAGATGCTCATCTTAAGTAGCTAATCTTAGGAGACACATCTAAGAAGGTTTAAACACGTTCTTCTCTTAAAAATTTTTATGCTAACGCCGCTTTTCTCTCCCAAATTGAACCTAAATGTATTGACGAAGCCATGAAAGATGATTCATGGATTATCGCAATGCAAGATGAGTTAAATCAATTTGAGAGAAATGAAGTGTGGAAGTTTGTTCCTAGGCCAAATAACCATTTAGTTATTGATACTAAATGAGTCTTTAAAAACAAGCAAGATGAATATGGTATCGTAGTTAGAAACAAGGCTAGATTAGTAGCCAAAGGTTTCAACCAAAAATAAGGTATCGATTACAAAGAAACCTTCGCTCCTGTGGCTCGATTAGAAGTCATAAGAATGCTCCTTGCCTATGCTATTAATAATAATTTTAAGTTGTTTCAAATGGGTATTAAAAGTGCTTTTCTTAATGGCTTTATTTTCGAAGAAGTTTATGTTGAACAACCTCTCGGATTTGAAAATAATAGCCTCCCTAATCATGTGTTTAAATTAACTAAAGCTCTCTATGGTTTAAAACAAGCCCCAAGGGCTTGGTATGAGAGACTTAGTTCTTTTCTTATTGAAAATAATTTCTCAAAAGGCAAGGTCGATACTACATTGTTTATCAAAAATTTTGAAAATAATTTTCTCATTATTCAGATTTATGTTGATGATATTATTTTCGGTTCTACGAATAAATCTCTCTATGAATCTTTTGCTAAAACTATGAGCCTTGAATTTGAAATGAGTTTGATGGGAGAATTAACCTTCTTCTTTGGCTTACAAATTAAATAACTAAGCAATGACATCTTTATTAGTCAAACTAAATACGCTTTAGATTTACTAAAAAGATTTAATATGGGTAGCTCAAAAGCTATCAACACTCCTATGAGCACTTCCACTAAGTTAGAAATTGATGAAAGTGGAGAAAGCTTTGATCAAAAAACTTATAGGGGTATGATAGGAAGTTTACTTTACCTCACTGCAACTTGACTAGATATCATGTTCAGTGTAGGACTTTGTGCTAGGTTTCAATCGAACCCTAAGATATCTCATCTCAAAGCAGTTAAAAGAATACTTAGATATCTTAAAGGTACCACAAATCTAGGATTATGGTATCCAAAATCCAAGAATTTTGAGTTAATTGTTTATGCTTATGCGGATTTTACTGGGTGTAGACTAGATAGAAAAAAGTACATCAGGAATATGTCAATTCTTGGGACATGCCCTTGTTTCCCGGTCATCTAAGAAACAAAACTCGGTTGCACTATCAACAACCGAAGCTGAGTATATTGCAGCTAGTATATGCTGTGCACAAGTTGTATAGATGAAAAACACCTTAGAAAATTATAAAGTTCATCTTAAAAATATTCCCATTAAATGTGATAATACAAGTGTAATATGTTTAACAAAAAATCTCATTCAACACTCAAGAACAGAACATATTGATATTAGACATCACTTTATACGAGATCATGTCACTAATCATGATGTAATTATAGAGTTTATTGATACTAAACATCAACTAGCTGATATTTTTATAAAGCCTTTAAGTGAAGAACAATTTGATTTTATTAGAAGAGAATTAGGAATGTTGATGTGTTTGAATGTATGAACTTATTAAATTTATTTTTTAGACTTTCTTGATTCAATGATCAATCACTTAATTGCTATTATGAGAATTTTACACGATTACATACCTTAATAACATGTTGGAAATTATGTGTTTTGGATGCAAAACTTCCAAGATGATGAGCATGTTTTACCTTCATGATTGTATTTGAAAATTCATAGCAAAACCTTGTTCGAATGAATGAATGTGTTAAATTTCACTTTCGGACTTTCTTGATCCTAACAATACGTGATTTAGTATTTCTCTTCTGAACTTAATATAGCTTTCATAAGCCTATGTCATATCAAATTCATTTCATATCATTGATTTTTGACATATTGAATCAATTAACAAATGCATCTCTCATGGATTTACCTTGTGAAATATATTTTTTTGAGAAATGGACTTGATGAAATGATTCCTTCTTATGAATTCCTTCTTGATGAAGGAAGATTTTTAAAATGAAGTATGATTTAATCTCTTATCATTTTAACTTTATTCAAGTAAGTTCACAATGGTTTTCCTCCTTCATGCAAAACATTAATGACAAATAAAAGGGAAGAAGTAATGAAAGCTATCTTCATATCATGTTTGCTTGAAAATTTTGTATAATTGGTATCCTACACTACTACACTTATGTTGAAAAATGACATGAACCTTTTTATGACATGAATCATTACTACACTTATGCTTAAAATTTGCTTAAATCGTTCTCCTTTTTGCTGATGACAAATGGGGAGAAATATGTGGTAAATTGATGATAGAATTGCTATAATTGCCATATTTACATTATGTTAAGATATTAAAAGCTTGCATCATAATTTTACGATATTGATATCTTAAAATATGTGGTAAATTAATGATAGAATTGCTATACACGTGAAATGTTTGCATTAATGAAAAGATATCTAGAGCTTACATTGTAATTTTACAATGTTGATATCTTACCATGTGATGAAATCTATGATTGCTATACACTAGAAATGTTTGCATTGTGTTAAGATATCAAGAGCTTACATCACAATTTTACAATGTTGATATCTTGTCATGTGATGAAATGCTATGATTGCTATACACTTGAAATGTTTGCATTATGTTAAGATATTAAGAGCTTATATCGTAATTTTACATGTTGATATCTTACCATATGATGAATTGCTATGATTGCTATCTTTCATATTTGAAATGTAAGACGTGAAAATGGATGTCAAGCCTTGACATCATTTTCCGAGAGATACATCATGATAGGAATTATGATGGGAGTATTGATAAGGTTAAATGGACTTAACTTATCAATATGTCTCTTGAATTCAAGAATGACTTATCTCAAGTATGGCATATAGATAGGGGGAGTTAATGTTAACTCTGTCATCAATTGATTGTCATCATAAAAAAGGGGGAGATTATTGAATCTCAAATTTTGATGATGAAGTCAATTGTCATTTGGTTATCTAATCCATATGTTGAAATAAGTGTGCAGGATTAACTACGATGGCAGTAAGACATGCAGCAACTGTTGCGCCGGAGTCAAGACCAAGATCATGTTGGGGGTTCGAGAGTTCGACGGAAGTCCGGATGGTCGTCAGAGGTTCTACGGGAACAAATCTGAGAAGTCTAGGAGCTTGCCAAAGAAGCTCGTCGGAACTCGCCAAGAGGATCATTGCAAGTCCAGGAGTTTGCCGGAAGTCCGCTGGAGCATCGCTGAGGGTTCGTTAGATGTTCGCCCGAAGCTCGCCAGAAGAAGCGATTGACGCATCGGAACATGAGTTGCAATATTAATGTCTTAAATGTCATAGTTAGCATAAAGATTAAGTTAGGAATGAGAGATGATCCCATTAACTTAATCTGGGGCCAATTGGGCCCTTGACAGACCCAAATTGGGTCGAATGGATTAGCCCATTCGGACCCAGATTTCCTAGCCGGCGGTGGCACCACCCAGAAGCTCGGTCTCCGAGCGAAATCAAGTGGTGGTACTGCCCTTGTTAGGCGGTGGTACCGCTTGAGCTCGGTCTTCGAGCGAAGTTAAGCAGCGGTACTACCCCTGTCAGGTGGTGAAACCGCCTGAGCTCAGTCTCTGAGCAGTGTCAGGCGGTAGTACCACCCAGTTCTGGCGGTGGTACCGCTAGGACCTCGAAAATCCGGGAGATAACACTTTTGAGCTCCAAATTTAAACTAGTTGGGGGCCTATATAAACCCCACCCTTTCCTGCATGAAAGGGCACCGAAAGCTTGCATTTATTCTGAGAATTTGAGAGCTTAAAAGTATTGTAAAATGCTAAAAAATTTTCTCCCTCTTTTCTTCTAAATTTTGATCATTGAAGAGAGGAGTGGAAATCTGTAAGGGTTGTCTCCTGAGCCCATCAAAAGGAGTAAAGCAGTAAAAGGGTGGTTGGCCTTCGCCTATTGAAGGAAGGTCTCTAGTGGACGTCGGTGATCTCATCGGAGGAGGAAGCCAAAAGCGGATGTAGGTCAAGATTGACCGAACCACTCTAAATCTCAGTTTGTATTTATATTTTGCTCTCTATCTTAACTGCAAACTGTCTCCGTTGCTTTACTTAAACCAATGAAAATTTTCTACTACACTAATTCACCCCCCCCTCTCTTAGTGCTCTTGATCCTAACAATTATACGAAGGGGAAGAAGAATCCTTTTGGTTTCAACAATGTCCTTAAGAAAAGAGATGTGTTTGATCCCAATTTATGAGTCTAAGTTTCCTGTGCTCTTTTTTGTAACTCTAAAAGTAGCAATTGGTGATCTTAGAGAGTTCTATTAGTGATATTTTTAATAATATAATTAATGACTAATGAGTAAAGTGGACGAGTGTAAGGAATAGAACTTATGTGAACAAATTTCTTAGCTTGAGATAGGAACCTCTTGTTCTACCCTTGGACTGGACTAAGAGCTTTATCCATAATTAACTTTTGAAATTTAAAAGGTAAGAAATTGAGTGATATAAGCCCCAAGGTATGGAATAAGCTAAGATCCTTCTTTAACCCTAAAGTGCTACAAATATGGTGCTTGGAATCTAGGGAATAGAATTTGAAAAAAAGAAATTTAGTTTTAGTATTATTAACCTTAAGTCTAGTCAAATATCTAAATAAATTTAAAATTCTAGAAAGGTGGGTACGTGACCTGTTATTTCCCCTAATAATGAAACACATTGTTGACAAATATGAGGTAGAAAATCTCTTAGTGCCTTTGATGTTAAGAGGATAATATTTTCAAATGACACATTTTGGTGTGATAGAGAAGAGAGAATCTATTGAACTAACATAAATAGTTAAGGGGAAATAAGATCACTTTCCCTAATACAGAACTACCTGAGGTGTAATTGTTAATATAATATTGAAAACTAGAAGAGTTAACACATGTCATGATCCAATTAACAAATTGAACAGGTATATTCATTCTAGAAAGAGATATCGATGACTTTTCAAAAAAAACTTATCATGAGTTTATTTCAAATTAATTTTGATGATAATGAGAAAAAAAAACTTGGAGTGAGCTATTTCATTGGCTATGGCTATATTATCATAGATGTCCCTATCAACAATAAAGGCAATATGCTCTTGGCTAATAAGATTATTTTAAGTGATTTTTTAATATATGAATAAGGACTTTGGTAACTTATAAATGATATTGCATAAAATAATTAATCTATAATATATATTATTTTAGATGATGTTTTCTTTTAGGATGAAAATAAGACTAGTTATACCCCAACTAGAAGGAAGCCTAGACTCGTTATGGAAAATATTAAAGGACTTAACACTATCATGCTTAAGAATAGACGGAGCTTTTCCAAGCCCTATTGAATAAAGAGTTTTGAAAATCTAATTAGGATTGTAGGCTTTAGTGAGATAAAAGTGTCTGATCATCGGTGATAATAGGTAATTCAGGATAATTAGTCTAACAACTAGTAGAACGATTCTCACTCAACCCAAAGAATAGAATACCAATCAACAAATAAATTAAAGATGTTTGTACTACCAAAACAAAACTTATCATCGTTTAGAGGAACGATTCTAATAGTAAATTTCCTAGTCCTAGTCCTAACTATATTGTGAAAGAATATAATATTTTTATCTCCTTCTTCAATCCACTTTGTCTTAGCCCTATACCACCATTTAATATAATTTTATCTACTCAATACATTATTACAAAAGGATTTGATGAGGAGTTCTTCCCCACTAAGGCAAGTGGAACTATTCTTAAACTCCATAATAAAGATGTTCTTAATGATTTTAGCAATCCTATGAACCAGATTTTTTCAAAGTTAGTATGACCCCACCAAGTCAATTTCTAAGTGAGTTTGAATATGACTAAATCATATCAACAAAGGGGAATGATCGATCATACGTGATGCACGAGAGGTGTTAAACAAAGGTATCTTTAAAGTAAGACCACCAAGAATCATTTTTTTGGTAAGTGCACCAAGAATCATTAGCATAAGTATGATCTAATTTGAAAAAAAATTGAAAAATGTCAAAATGATTGTTACAACAAGTATAGATAGACAAAACCGAAGAAACTCAAATATGAAAGATCAAAGTTTTACAAAAATATAATTAAAATTCATCACAAATTTAGTTAATTGAAATTCTCTATCTCCTAACTTATCATTAGCAAAGAGTATATAATTGAAATTACCACTAATTAATTAAGAAATATCATTAAACTCTAACTAAGCTAATTGATTCTAAAGCATAGATCTCTAAGAGATAAAATTATTTGCATAAATACCAGTAAATTGGAAGGGTTTTGTACTTATGATTTTAATTAATAAATGAATAGATTATTTATTTTTATATACCAAGGCAACTTTGATGATATCTTATTTGATCTTGGATTTTGATGATAAAATCAATTGATTGTACTTATTTGATCTACGTTTTGAGTAACGTAGGAAACTTCGATCAGGGAGAGACAATTAAGGTAGGAAGAATCATGTTGGGCTGGAATGGAACATGTCAGAAGATTGGACGTCGAGTCAGAGGATCGATCGACGTATCGACAAAAGGCCTCGGGCTATGGGTTCTGGCATCGGGCCAAGAAGAGCAAAAATTACACTAAGGAAATCAGAGTTGCAGAGGTCAACTGGCCGATTGGGTAATAGGCCGTAAGAAAGGACGATGCGTTGAAGAATCAGACGAAGCATCAATGAACCAATGATATGTCAGACAACATTTGATTTAAGCCTTATAATAATTATCTAAATCGAAGTAGGCTTTAAGTGTGCAGGATTAACTATGATAGCAAGACATAAAGTAAAATGAAGTCCCAGAGTCAAGAACGAAATTTCGTTGGGAGTTCGAGAGTTCGTCGGAAGTCCGGACGTTCGTCGAAAGTTATGTCGGAATTGACCGAGAAGTCCAGGAGCTTGCCATAGAAGCTCATCGGAACTTGCCAAGAAGATCATCGTGAAGTCCAAGAGCTTGCCGGGAGTCCGCTGGAATATTGTCGAGAGATCGTTAGAAGTTTACCGGAAGATCACCGGAAGCTCGTTGGAAGAAACCTAGATTTACCAGACTTATTTATCTTAGTATATGCCTTAAACTTCATAGTTGGCACATAATTATATTGGAATTGGGCCAACTCAATTAGGGGCCAATTAGGCCCAAGTCTAGGTTGTGTTGGGCCAAGTGGAAGGCCCAAATAGTGACCCAATAGGTGAAACCATTGTGGGATAGTCTTCAAGACTGTGTCAAGCAGTGGTACTGCCTAGACACAGTCTCTGAGAGACTGTTAAGCAGTAGTACCATCCAAACATAGTCTTCTAGGCGATGGTACTGCCCAGTGTTAGGCTACAGGTGGTGGTACTGCCCGTACCCCGAAATCTCAGGGATTTAAATTTTGGCTCCAAGTTTTGAAGCTATTTGGGGTCTATAAATACCCAGCTATTCCTACACGTAGTAGCAAAAAAATTGAGCAAAACTCTATGATGCTAAAATTGTAAACCCTATTAGAAAGTTAAGTTCACTCCTCCTAAAGCTTAGAGAGAGTTCTAAGGGAAGTGTGTGAGGGAAACATTGTAAAAGAGGGGTGTAAAGATTGTCTCCTAAACCTATGAAAAGGAAAAGGTGTAAAAGGGCAGTTGATCTTCGCCCGATTGAAAGAAGATCATTAGTGGATGTTGATGGCCTCAATGGAAGAGGAATCAGTGGAGTAGATGTCGGTCATGATGACCGAACCACTATAAAATGGTTAGCATTTCTGTTTTCCTATTTATCTTCCTTGCAAACTGCCTTACTTCCTTTACCTTCTCATTACATTCTTCCGTATGCTTTCAAGTTAAACTCACATTTCCAAAATCAGTTTTTATCGTATGAAGTTTTTTAAAACCGACATGTTTTATCCACTATACTAATTCACCCCCCTCTTATTGCCGACTCGTTCCTAACAGTTGGTATCAGAGTCACGTCTTTTCACATTTGGTTTAACACCCAATAGAAATAACTCTTTTCGGCTTTCAAGAGGGTTGTTCTATCGTTCATCTTCTCATGTTCAATAGGATGGACTACACTTATTGAAAAACTCGGATGAGAGTTTTCTTGTTTTCTGTGGATTTGAATTTATGGAATATTATCAAAAATATTTTTAAAAAGTCTTCTACTCCAATGAAAGAATGAAGTGATTTGGAGAAGAAAACATTTTCTTGAAATGTTAGAGCTATGAACACTCTAATTTACGCTTTGGATAAAATTGAATTCAATCGTGTTTCTACTTGTGAAACAACTTTTGACATTTGACACACACTCAAAATCACACACGAAGGTACTAGTAGAGTTAAAGACTCTAAAATAAATATTTTAATGCATGATTTTGAGTTGTTTCAAATGAAACCAAGTGAGACTATTGGAGATATGTACACTTGTTTTACGGATATCATCAATAGTCTAAAAGCTCTTGGTAAAAGTTTTTCAAATTTTAAACTTATTAGTAAAGTTTTACTATCACTTTCTAAAAATTGAGATTCGAAAGTAATGACAATACAAGAATAAAAAAATTTGAATAATTTCCCTCTTAAAGAACTTATCGAGTCCTTAATGACCTATAAAATGAGTTGTATGACATATGATGAGCATGAGAATTACCTTCCAAAGAACAGGAAGGATTTGACACTTAGAACAAATGAAGAACACTCGAGCGAAGGCTCAAGTGATGATGAACTTGAACTTCTCACTATAAAATTTAAAAGGTTCATTAAATAAGAATTAAAGAATGAAAATAAACTTAAAAAGAAGTTGTCAAAGAAGAAGAGAGTACTCAAAGTAACTTGGGACGAAACGAGTGCATCCGAAGACGAGGAGCAAACCGATGAAGATGAAATGACAAACTTCGCTTTGGTGACTCTCGACAATGACATAAACAACTGAAACAAAAACCCCCTTAGTTTATTTTAAAATTACTTGATGCATTTCATATGTTATTTTTAAATTAGTATATAAAATATAAAATATAAATAAATAAATAAATAAATAAAACGAGATCATGCTTTTTATTTTTTAGCTAATTTTGAAAATGATAATGACAATTGCATGTTTTATGAAAATACAACAAAATGTTAGATTTAAATCTAACGATTAATCCTATATATGTTTTTAAGAAAAAAATAATGTGTATATAAATTGATGATTTCCGACTTTGATTGAAAATGCTCAATAAAATCATACTTGTTGTTTTAATGATATAATGATATAATTGTTAGGATCGGGGTCAGCACTAAGAGGGGGGTTGAATTAGTGCAGCGGATAAAAACGTCGGTTTCGAAAAATCTTTCATATGATAAAACCCGAACTCGGAAATGCTTAACTTAAAACACGTGTTCGTAAATGTATTGAAGGCAGTAAGCTATTAAAGAGGTTTGCAATAAAGATAAATTGCTCAAAGTAAAATGTAAACTAGATTTTAGAATGGTTCGGTCGTCGTGACCTACATCCACTTCGCCGATTCCTCTTCCGTCGAGGCCATCAGCATCCACTATCGATCTTCTTTTAATAGGCGAATATCAACCTCCTTCTTACACTCCTCTTCTCCTTTTACCGGGTTTAGGAGACAACCCTTACAAGCACACACACTCTTCTCTAAACATAATTCTAAACTTAGAACTTAGAGGAGGGGATTCACATATAATTACAACAGCGTTTTCTCACTTTTAATCTCTCTGTGCTTGTATGTGTTAACCAAGAATGAGAGGGGTATTTATAGGTTTCAAGTTGATTCAAACTTGGAGCCTAAAAAGGTCTCATCCCAAGTTTTCTGGGTACTGGCCATTCCTGAACGGTACTACCGCCGCAAGATCTGGTACTGCACGGTACCACCACCGAATAGGGGTGGTACCATCATTGGCAGCATTGCTGCCAACGGTACCACCACCAAGGAATCCTGAGGTGTTGTTCCCCAGGTGATGCCACCGCCGGCCATGGTTTTAGCACCTTGGTTAGGCCTTGAATCCGGCCCAAACCAGTCTAACTTCGGCAATGGATTACCTCTCAATCACAACTCTAATTATGTGCTAGCTACAATTCCTAAGACATAATCTAAGCAAGATAAGTCCAGTTTCTTCTAGCGAGCTTCCGACGAACTTCCGACGATCTCTCGGTAATATTCTGATAGACTCCCAGCAAGTTCCTGAACTTCACGATGATATTCTTGGTGAGTTCTGATGAGCTTCTTTGGCAAGCTCCTGGACTTCTAGGTTAGTTCCGACAAAACTTCTGACGAACGTCCGGAGTTCCGACGAACTCTCGAACTCCCAACCAAATTACGTTCTTGACTCCGGGACTTCATTTTGCTTTATGCCTTGCTATCGTAGTTAATCCTACATACATAAAAACACAATTTGATCTAAACAATTATTATTAAGCATGAATCATGTCATCCGGTATGTCATTGGTCCATCGACGCTTCGTCCGATTCTTCGACGCATCGTCCTCTCTTGCGGCCTATTGCCCAATCAGCCAGTTGACCTTGCAACTCCGATATCCTTGGTGTAATATCCACTCTTCTTGGCCCTATGCCCGAATCCATGGCTCGAAGCCTTCTATCGATACGTCGACCGATCTTTTGGCCCGACGTCCAATCTTCTAACATGATTTTCTCCGGCCCAACATGATTCTTCTTGCTTTAATTATCTCTCCCTAATCGAAGCATCCTGCGTCACTCAATACGCAAATTAAATCATAAACACTTATTAATTGATTTTATCATCAAAATTCGAGATTCAATAGCAATGATATAATGAAAGTTTTGGTACCATGCTTAATGATTTAATTATGCATGATGATTTGAAGTCTTGGTGATTTTTATGATGAATCTTATCTTTATCTTTTGGTTTTAAACATCATGCATGGTTTTGACATAAAAACAAAAATTTGGGCATGCTTGTATGAAATCAATCACATGAATTGAAACAACTAAAATGGGAATGCATCATTGAAAATTTCTCTATCACTATCTTATCGATTTTTAAAAAAAGAGATTAATGAAAGCATTGATATTTTGAATCTCTTGAATTATGAAAGTGATTTTGATGATTATGAATTTGAATGAATTTTATCTATATCATAATCGATCTTGAATTCTTGGAATCAAAACTTGATAGTTTTGAATCAAGATAACTTATTTTTTATTCTTGAATGATTTCTTACATTTTATTAAAGAGAATATTTTGAATCATGTATTTTGGTATTCACTTGATCTTTGTATAATTCCTTGTATTCATGAAGTATATCTCATCATCAAATTTTTCTTAATATCTTCCATGTGATGAATTGAATATTTACACCTTTATGCTATTCCCCTCTTTTTGTCGATGACAAAGGGGGAGAAATTAAATGATGCATGTTTGGTATCATGATCAAAAGTGATAAATGATTAAAAATGTTGATTTAATGTTTAGTATCATGAATGCTTTAGTATCATGCATGAGAGAAATGATGAATATTTGGTATCATGATCAAAATGTTGATTTAATACATGAAGTGATAAATGTTTAAAAATTTTAATGTCTTAGCATCATGAATATTATGCCCAAAATGATGTATCATGAATGCTTTTGTATCATGTATGATATGCCCATAGTAATGATTTACTTTTGGTATCATGCATGAAGTAAGGATGAAATGTAATGGTTTGAAATTATGCATGTTATATATTGAAGACTTGAAACCATGTTTTGGTATCATGTATACCCAAGTAATATTGATTTAAAAATTTATTGATTTAGTATTCTACCCAACATGATAATGATGATGACTTAGCATTTCTTACAAGAAAACTTTATGGGTTAAGATTTATTTTTTATCCAAATCATGATATTGATTTCTCGATATTTGATACATGAGATTTTTCTATTAATTAAGATCTTATTTTTGAACTCCCATATTCTTTTTGTTATTTACTAAAAGGGAGATTTATCAAAATAAATCATGTCCTTTAGTATTCATGACTTAATCCTTCATGATCTTTGATATTATATCTTTCATGATATGATTTCTTTGTATTTATAGCTTATATGCTTGTAATGATTAAAATATTTTACACCATTATTTTATTATTCTCCTCTTTTTGGCAATGACAAAGGGGGAGAAAGAATTGCTAATGTGCACATCTCAAAAGAGAAAGATTTGCTAGCTTGCACAATTCAAGAAATGCAAAAACATGCTAGCTTTCTCATCTCAAAAGAGAAGCAAAATTTGCTAACTTGCATATTTTAAGAAGCAAAAGTTGCTTTCTTGAACATATCAAATATTACTAGCTTATATTTTCTAAAATGATGTAAAAATGCTATCTTGCATTCTTTTTTTTTTTTTAACTTGCTAGCTTTAACATTGCAAAGAAAAGCAAACATACTAAACTCTGCACATCTATAAAACTTGCTAGCTTGCATGATAACAAATGCAATGATTTGAAATTATATATCAAAAGCTTGTATAGTTGCACTTCTCCTTTTTGTTGATGACAAAAGGGGAGAAGTTATGTAGATGATATACATTGCAAATATTTATGATTAAAATTGCCTTGAGTTGAATTAATTTTGAATTCAAGGTTCACATATGTCATAATGATAGGGGGAGTTTGTTTAAACTCTGGAAGTTTGTTTAAACTTCGTCATCAATTGGTTGACATCATAAAAAAGGGAGAGATTATTGAATCTCGAATTTTGATGAGGAAACGAATTGATAGTGCTTATTTGATCTGTATTTTGAGTGATGCAGGAAGCTTCGATTATGGAGAGACAATTAAGGCAGGAAGAATCATGTTGGGCCGGAATGGAACATGTTAGAAGATTGGACGTCGAGCCGGAGGATCGGTCGACATATCGACAGAAGGCCTCAGGCCATAGGTTCATGCATCGGGCCAATAAGAGCGGAAATTGCGCTAAGGAAATTAGAGTTGTAAAGGTCAACTGGTCGATTGGGCAATAGGTCACAAGAGAGGATGATACACCGAAGAATCAGACGAAGTGTCGATGAACCAATGACATGCCGGACAACATTTAATTTAAGCCGTGTAATAATTATCTAGATTGAAGTAGGCTTTAAGTGTGCAAGATTAACTATGATAGCAAGGCATAAAGCAAAATGAAGTCCTAGAGTAAAGAATGAGATTTCGTTGGGAGTTCGAGAGTTCGTCGGAAGTTCGAACGTTCATCAGAAGTTATGTTGGAATTGACCAAGAAGTCCAAGGGCTTGCCAGAGAAGCTTGACGAAACTCGTCAAGAAGATCATCGTGAAGTCCAAGAGCTTGCTAGGAGTCCGCTGGAACATTGCCGAGAGATCGTCGGAAATTTGTCGAAAGGTTGCCAAAAGCTCGCCGGAAGAAACCTAGACTTACCAGACTTATTTAGCTTAGTGTATGCCTTAAATTTCATGCTTAGCATATAATTGGGATGGAATTGAGAAAACTTAATTAGGGGCCAATTGGCCCCATGTCTCGGCTGTTTTGAGCCAAGTGGAAGGTCCAAACAGTGACCCAACAAGTGGAACCGTCATGGCATAGTCTTCGAGACTATGTCAGGCAATGGTACCACCCAAACACAGTCTCTGAGAGATTGTCAAGCGGTGGTACCGCTAGTCTGGGCGGTGGTACTGCCCAGTGTTAAGCTGCAGGCGATGGTACCACCCATACCCTAAAATCTCGGGGATTTAAATTTTGGCTCTAAGTTTTGAAGTCATTTAGGGTCTATAAATACCCCAGCTATTCCTGCATGGAGTAGCAAAAAAGTTGAGCAAAACTCTATGATGCTAAAATTATAAACCTTATTAAAAAGTTAAGTTCCTTCTCCTAAAGCTTAGAGAGAGTTCTAAAGGAGGTGTATAAGGGAAACCTTGTAAAAGAGGGGTGTAAAAGTTGTCTCCTAAACCTATGAAAATGAGAAGGTGTAAAAGGATAGTTGATCTTCGCCCGATTGAAAGAAGATCATTAGTGGATGCCGGTGACCTCGACGGAAGAGGAATCAGTGGAGTGGATGTAGGTCACAATGACCTAACCACTATAAAATGGTTTATATTTCTGTTTTGCTATTTATCTTCCTTGTAAACTGCCTTACTTGCTTTACCTTCTCATTACACTCCTCCATCTGCTTTCAAGTTAAACTCACATTTTTGAAATTAGTTTTTATCATATAAAGTTTTTTAAAACCAGCGTGTTTTATCCGCTGCACTAATTCACCCCCCCCTCTTAGTGCCGACTCATTCCTAACAGAGTATTCCACTAATTTATCTTCAGTTAATTACAAGCATCCATCCCAAATCTGATCAAAACTTGTGACTTTTTTTAATGTTGGCTGCTTGCTACATGTGAGTATCTAACAAAACTATAATAGAAATGTCACATCTGTTAGGATCGGAGTAGCACTAAGAGGGAGGGGGGGGGGGGGGGAGGGGGTGAATTAGTGCAACAGATTAAAACTCGTAAGTTTGAAAATAATTTCGTAAATGTATAGAGATTTCAATTCATCAATAGTTTGGAGAAAGTAGCTCGAGTAAAGTGAGAAGATGAAAATCGAAAACTTGCTGCTATGTAAATAATGGTTTCAGAAAAGTAAATACTCACACATTCAAGGAACACACCAATTTAAAGTGGTTCGGTCAAAATGACCTACATCCACTTGTGAAGCCTTATTCAATGAGGCTCCCAACTTCTACTAGCAAATCACTTTGAAGGGGAAGGATAAATACCCCTCTTATAACCTTTTACAAGTGGTTCACACTCTTACAAATTTTCAAAGAGAAAGAGGGAGGTGAACACTCAAGCTATTGAAAACAAAACTTGCTAAAGACTTTGTTAAGACTTTTATCTCAATCTCTTGCTACTCAAAAGTTATATTCTCTGTTGAGAATTGAGGGGTATTTATAGGCCCCAAGAGGATTCAAATTTGGTCTCCAAATTTGAATTGCTTTTGGGTTTCCCGGTGCTGGCGGTGCCACCGCTTGTTAGTGGCGGTGCCACCGCCTGTTAGTGTCTAACACTGACAGTGTACTAGTGGTGCCACCGTCGGACCTCTCGGGTGTTGGGCAGTGCCACCGCCCAATCCAGTAGTTTGCTGGCAGTGCCACCGCCTAGACTATTTCAGCTTACTGGTTGGGCTCCAAACTTGGTCCAAACCAATCCGAACATGGGCCCAATTGGCCCCTAACTGGGTTATAGGATTAACTCTTAATCCTATCCCTAATTACATACAAACTATAAAATTAAGACATAGTCCTAAGCAAGTTTTTAACCGGCAACGTCGAGTTTCCTTCCGGCGAGCTTTTCGGTGAACTTCCGGCGAACTTCCGATACACCCTTGGATTTCTTCCGGCGGACTCCCAGTAGGCTCCCGGTCTTGTGGCGAGTTCAGCAAGTCTTTGACAAGTAGCCGAACCTTCATAGTGATCTCCGCGAACCTCCGACGATGTCTCCGGTGGACTTTCGAAAACTTCAGCAAGTCCCCGATTTCTTCTCGGTTGGTTCCGACAACACTTCCGACGAATCTTCGGACACTCGGTGGACTCTCAAACACTCATCAATCTTGACTCTAGTAGACTTATTTTATGTCTTCAAGCTATTATAGTTAATCTTACACACTTAACTCAATAATATGGATTAGATCAATTAACCTATCAATTGATTTCATCATCAAAATCCGAGATTCAACAATCTCCCCCTTTTTGATGATGACAATCAATTGATGATGGAGTTAAACATAACTCCCCCTATTTAAATATCATATAATGAGAAGATAAAAACACTTAAATTCAGTCTCTTTGAATTCAAGCCTAAACCGATAAGTTCTATCCATTGAACTTATCGTTATTCTCAATAAGCATGAGCAAATACGAAACTTCGTATTTCTCATAATTTCAAGCTATTAAAATTATTTTCAAGTCGAATGATAAAAGATAATTATCATTTCGACAAGAGATATGAACTATCAACATAAATCTCATGATATAAATGTAAGGCATGATTTCATATAATTATGAGATGAAACGACAACCAATCTAAAAACTTTCATATTGCGATATTCTCAAAAAGTTTTACGATGCATATAAGACATTTGCATTACACAACATATTAGCTTTTGTAATTCATATAAGTCATGCTATCACATTTGCGATGCATATAAGACATTTGTATTATACAAGCTTTTGTAATTCATATAAGTCATGCTATTAAATTTGCGATGCATATAAGACATTTGCATTACACAAGCTTTTGCAATTCATATAAGTTATGCTATCGATGCATATAAGACATTTGCATTACACAAGCTTTTGCAATTCATATAAGTCATGCTATCGATGCACATAAGTCATTTGCATTACACAATATATTAGCTTTTGTAATTCATATTTTGCACAAGTCATCAATCTTTTGCACATTCTTCTCCCCCTTAGTCATCAACAAAAAGGAGATGAGGTTTTAAGCATAAAACTCATGATCATTGAAGTCATTCATAAAATTATCTCATAAGAAAAAAATCTTGAAAAGGAGAAGGCAAAATTGACAAAGCTTCAACTTGGCATTAATATTGATCATTCAAGAAAGACATCAAATCATCCAAAATAACATTTAGGAGCCATCAAAATGTTGACAAAATTTTGGAAAGAAACATCCAACATCATATACTAGGATAATGTCAAACGCATGTTAAGGTAGCATAGAGGTTTACAATAATAAGAAAGAAGTCAAATCCACGAAAATTGAAAAGAGGATGAAATTTTTTTGAAAAATATATATAATCAAGCTCATTCACAAGGACAATTCAACATGCCTAATTCCCTTCTAATAAAGTCAAATTGATCTTCATTTAAGGTTTTTATAAAAATATTCATTAATTGATGCTTTGTATCAATAAATTCTAGAATGACATTATTATTATTGACATGATCTCGTATAAAGTGATGCCTAATGTCAATATGCTTAGTTCTAGAGTGTTGAATTGGATTTTTGGTTAGACAAATAGCACTTGTATTATCACATTTTATGGGAATTTTCTTTAAGTAAATTTCATAGTCTTCCAACGTATTTTTCATCCAAACGACTTGTGCACAGCATACACTTGTAGCTATGTATTCGGCTTCCGCCATTGATATTGCAACCAAATTTTGTTTCTTGGAAGTCCAAGAAACAAGTGCATATCCTAAAAATTGACATGTTCCGGATGTGCTTTTTCTATTTTTCCTATATCCGTCAAAATCGGTATCTGCATAAGCTATTAAATCAAAATTATCAGATTTTGGATACCATAATCCTAAATTAGGAGTTTCTTTAAGATATCTAAGGATTCTTTTAATACTTTTAAGATGAGACAATTTAGGATTAGCTTGAAACCTAGCACAAAGTCCTACACTAAATGTAATATCCGGTCCAGTTGCGGTGAGGTAAAGTAAACTACCAATCATTCCCCTATATATTTTTTATCAAAGCTTTCACCACTTTCATCCATGTCTAACTTAGTGGAAGTACTCATAGGAGTGTTTATAGCTTTTGAACCATCCATGTTAAATCATTTTAATAATTCTAATGTATATTTCGATTGATTAAGAAATATACCATTACTAAGTTGTTTAATTTGTAATCCTAAAAAGAAGGTTAATTTACCCATTAGACTCATTTTAAATTCATGACTCATATACTTGGCAAATGATTCATATAGTGATTCATCCGAAGAACCAAAAATAATATCGATAACATAAATTTGAACAATAAAAAAATTATTTTTAAAATGTTTGATAAACATTGTAGTATCAACCTTGCCTTTTGTAAAATTATTTAAAATAAGAAAGGAACTAAGTCTTTCATACCAAGCTCTAGGAGCTTGTTTTAAGCCATAGAGAGCTTTAGTCAATCTAAATACATGATTGGGAAGAAGAGAATGTTTAAATCTGAGAAGTTGTTCAACATACACTTCTTCATAAATAAAACCATTCAAGAAAGCACTTTTGACATCCATTTGAAATAGTTTAAAATTATTACTACTAGCATAGGTAATGAGCATCCTAATGACTTCTAATCTTATCACAGGAGTAAAGGTCTCTTCGTAGTCGATACCTTCTTCTTGGTTGAAACCTTTTACCACTAGTCTAGCCTTGTTTCTAACCATGATACTGCATTCATCTTGCTTGTTTCTAAAGACCCATTTAATACCAATGACTAAATGGTCACTAGGCCTAGGAACAAGCTTCCATACCTCATTCCTCTCAAATTAGTTCAATACCTCTTGCATTGCAATAACCTATGAATCATCTTTCAAGGCTTCGTCAATGCATTTAGGTTCAATTTGAGAGAGGAAGGCGGTGTTAGCATAAAAATTCTTGAAGGAAGAATGAGTTTGAACCCCTTTTGATGTATCTCCTATAATTAGCTCCTTTAGATGAGCATCTACATACTTCCATTCCTTGGGTAAGGAAATTTCAGAAGAAGATGCATCCAAGTTGCTATTTTGAGGAGGGGGTTCATTTAAATTCAAATTATCAAAACCAAGATCATCATCAAAATCATTTTTCTTTAACTCAGAAAATTCATTAAAAACTACATGAATAGACTCTTCTATAACTAAGGTTCTTTTGTTAAAAACATGAAAAGCCTTAGAAACGGAAGAGTAATCAAGAAAGATGCCTTCATCGGATTTAGCATCAAATTTTCCTAAGGCATCATTTTCATTCAAAATAAAGCATTTGCAACCGAAAACTTTAAAATAAGAAACATTTGGTTTTTTGTTATTCCATGATTCATAGGGAGTTTTTGATAGAGATGGTCTTATTAGAACCATATTCATGACATAGCAAGCCGTATTAACGGCTTCGGCCCAAAATTACTTAGGTAGACTATGTTCATTTAACATGGTTCTTGCCATTTCTTGTAAATTTATATTTTTTCTTTCAGCTACCTCATTTTGTTGAGGATTTCTCGGAGTGGAGAAGTTGTGATTATATCCATTGGATTCACAAAAACTTTGGAAGTCATGGTTTTAAAATTTGTCACTATGATCACTCCGAATTGATGAAATCACGAAGCCTTTTTCGTTTTGAGTAAGTTTACAAAATTTAGAGAAACATTTGAAACAATCACTTTTGTGAGTCAAGAAATAGGTCCAAATGTATCTACTATAGTCATATACAATTACGAAGGCATATTTGCTTCCTCCTAGACTCGTTGTGTCAATTGGTCCAAATAAGTCTAAATGGATCAATTGTAATGGTCTAGTGGTACTAATTTGATTTTTTGGTTTGAAACTAGTTTTTATTTGTTTTCCTAGTTGACAAACATCACACACTTTGTCCTTAACAAACTTTATATTGGGAATCCCTCGTACTAACTCTCTAAATAAAATCTTAGATATTAGTTTCATACTTGCATGGCCTAATCTCCTATACCAAAGCCAAGCATCATCAATTAAAATGGAAAAACACATTTCATTATTAAGTTCATCAAGGTTGATGATGTAGACATTATTTTGTTTTAAGGCAATCATTGATATGTTATTGTTTGGTTTTTCAATAATGCACATATTAGATTCAAATCTAACGATGTAACCTTTATTGCATAATTGACTAATGCTTAAGAGATTATGTTTCAATCCATCAACTAGCAACACATCATCAATTGAAAAACTTGATTTGTTACCTATGGTTCCCTTGCAAATGATTTTACCTTTGTTGTTGTCTCTGAAGGTGATATACCCTTCTTCTTTGCTAGTGAGCATAAAGAAATGAGATGGATCTCCGGTCATGTGCCTTGAGCATCCATTATCAGGATACCATCTCTTGCTCCTAGCTTGTGAGTTTATCTACAAAAGAGGATGGTTTTTAGGTACCCATTTGATTTTGGGTACCTCAAAAATTGATCTACTACTTTTGTCATTTATTATTAAATTATTTATAGTTCCTTTAGGAACCCATATTAACTTATGTGGACTAATTTTCCTAAATGGACATTTGTAAGCAATATGTCCTGATTTACAACAAAAGTTGCATTTCAAATGAGGTGAAATATGTAAAGTGGGTCCTTTAATGAAAGTGGTAGGATTTTGGTGAGATCCTCTCACAAAACCAATTCCACTTCTATTTGCGACGTGACCCTTGTTTGCAAGGATCATGTCCAAGCCTTTGCTACCCACCTTAAACTTGTTTAAGGTCTCTTTAAGTAGCAAATTCTCATATTTTATTGCTTCTAAGTGTTCACACTTAGTATATGGAGGAGTTTGAAGATTATCAAGCTTATTTTGTAGTAAGGCATACTCTTTCTTTAATAGATTGAACTTCTTATTTATAGTTCTACACTCATCAAATAATTCATGAAAAGTAATAGAAAGTTCATCGAAAGATAAATCTTCATTAATTAAATCATATACCTCTCCTCCTAAAGCCATTAGCGCAAAGTTTGCCTCCTCTTTGTTGCTAGCTTCTTCATTCTCGGAATCACTTGAGTCGTCTCAAGTCGCTTTTAAAGCTTTCTTCTTGGCTTAGGGGTATTCATTTTTGAAGTGCCCTAGCTTCTTGCATTCGTAGCATGTTACTTGGTCATTTTTATGTTCAAGTTTATTTTTGGTGTCATTTTTAAATTTATTCTTTCTTATAAATTTTTTAAATTTTCGAGTTAAAAGTGCAATGTCATCATCACTGTCCTCATCACTTGATGTTCCTTTCAAGTGATCTTCTTGTGTTTTAAATATCATATCCTTCTTGTTCTTTGGAAAGGGGTTCTCGAGCTCTTCATGAGCATGACACGTCATTTCATAGGTCATTAGAGACCCAATAAGTTCTTCGAGAGGAAATGTTTTAAAGTCCTTGGCCTCTTAAATGACCGTAACTTTTGGATCTCAATTCTTTGGAAGGGATCTTAAAATTTTAGTTACTAGTTCAAAGTTAGAAAAACCTTTACCATGAGCTTTGAGTCCATTAATAATATCCATGAAATTGATGTACATGTCTCCGATGGACTTACTTAGTTTCATCCGGAAAAGTTCGTAAGAATGCACAAGAATATTGATTTTGGACTCTTTCACTCGACTAGTGCCTTCATGAGTGACCTCAAGAGTTCTCCAAATATCAAAAGCCGAATCACAAATCAAAACGCGATTAAATTCATTTTTGTCATGTGCACAAACAAGGCATTCATAGTCTTTGTGTTCAAAGCAAAATCCTTCTTCTCCGATTCATCCCATTCGCTCATCGGAAGAGAAGATTTTTGAAATTTATTTTCGACAATATTCCAAAGCTCAAAATCAATGGAAATAAGGAAGATCCTCATACGAGTCTTCCAATACGTGTAATCCGACCCATTAAACATAGACGAACGTGTAATAGAGTGACCCTCTTGCATGCTGGAGTAAGCCATCTCTCTTGGGTATTAAACCAAATATGAGAGTGAGCCTTGCTCTGATACCAATTGTTAGGATCGGAATGGCACTAAGAGGGAGGGGTGTGAATTAGTGCAGTGGATTAAAACTCGTAAGTTTGAAAACGATTTCGTAAATACGTAGAGATTTCAATTCATCAATAGCTTGGAGAAAGTAGCTCGAGTAAAGTGAGAAGATGAAAACCGAAAGTTGCTGCTATGTAAATAACGGTTTTAGAAAAGTAAATACTCACACATTCAAGGAACACACCAATTTAAAGTGGTTCGGTCAAAATGACCTACATCCACTTGCGAAGCCTTCTTCAATGAGGCTCCTAACTTTTACTAACAAATCACTTTAAAGGGGAAAGACAAATTCCCCTCTTACAACCTTTTACAAGTGGTTCACACTCTTACAAATTTTCAAAGAGAAAGAGAGAGGTGAACACTCAAGCTATTGAAAACAAAACTTGCTAAAAGCTTTGCTAAGGCTTTTATCTCAATCTCTTGCTACTCAAAAGTTATATTTTCTGTTGAGAATTGAGGGGTATTTATAGGCCCCAAGAAGATTCAAATTTGGGCTCCAAATTTGAATTGCTTTTGGGTTTCCCGGTGCTGGCGGTGCCACCACCCAAACTATTTCAGCTCACTGGTTGGGCTCCAAACTTGGCCCAAACCAGTCCAATCTTGGGCCCAATTGGCCCCTAACCGGGTTATAGAATTAACCTTTAATCCTAATCCTAATTACATGTAAACTATGAAATTAAGACATAGTTCTAAGCAAGTTTTTAATCGGCAACGTCGAGTTTCCTTCCAGCGAGCTTTTCGGCGAACTTCCGGCGGACTTCCGATAGACCCTCGGATTTCTTTCGACGGACTCCCAGCAAGCTCCCGGTCTTGTGGCAAGTTCAACGAGTCTTTGACAAGTAGCCGAACCTTCTCGGTGATCTCTGCGAACCTCCGACGATCTCTCCAGCGGACTTCCGAAAACTTCGGCAAGTCCCCGATTTCTTCTCGGTTAGTTCCGGTAGCACTTCCGACGAATCTTCGGACTCTCAGTGGACTCTCGAACACCCATCAAACTTGACTTCGGTAGACTTGCTTTATGTCTTCAAGCTATCGTAGTTAATCATGTACACTTAATAATATGGATTAGATCAATTAAACCATCAATTAATTTCATCATCAAAATCCGAGATTCAACAACATCCCGTGTCTTAAGTCAATAAAATTAAAAATTTTCATCATTAAACCAATCCAGGATCTAAACTAATATTTGAAGACACAGAGAAACATTCAAACAGCAATCATATCTATAAAATCTATACAGTTTATAACCATATATCACATCTCTTAAACTTTTATGAAAACCCAAACCCATTAACAAAATATTAATCATACTTATAAATCTACAAGCTAAACAATTTATACAATTATAACTCCAACCATTTACTATAAGTTCATATCACCATAAACTAAACGTAACATTCCAAAATTCTAAACGAGATAGGTCTTTTAAAACTTTTACACGATATATCAATTCAAACATGTCGATAACATTTTATTACATATAAAATATACTTATACAATAATCATAATATATTGACCGACAAGGCTTGCTCAAAATCTAAATAACTCTCCACTGCCTTAGCCTAATGCTAACATTTCAGTGAGTGATAAGCTAACCTGAAAGATTTATATAACAATAGAGTAAACTAAAAAGCTTAATAAGTGATAAATATATTAATAGCAAAAATGGACAATTTAAAACAAACAAGATATCAAAATGTAAGGTAGGATACAGGAATTCATGGATATCATCTCATTAGTTACAGAATCATAAATGTAATTTCATTCATAATATATTTGGTTTATAACAAATGGAATAGAGAGTAATTGAAGTATATCAATGACGTAAGAAGCATTTCGAGGCATATCAATGATGTATGAAATGCCTCGAAATGCTTCGAAGTATATTAATAGCAAATAAAATATTTTGAAGCATATTAATGGCGTATAAAATGTTTCAAAGCAAATTATAAACATAAACTATTTTAAAATTTATCAAAGAATAAAACGAAACAAAAGCTCAAACGTTGCATTGGACATTGCATTCATATCATTCTTATCTAAAGCACATATAAAAGCATATAACCAAAGCTTTAGATATCATATCAAACATATAGAAGATGAAGCAGGATCCCAAACATAATCTAGAGTATCGTGGGCTCTAGGTACATGTCCTTTACCATTTCTTATAAAGGTCTAGATAATCTCTTTATTATTTCTAGCAAAGGTCCAAATAATATCTTTATCGTTTTTGACAAAGGTCCAAATAATCCCATAAATACCTGAGTACAAAAGAATATTATGAACAATAAAATAGGCATATATCAGAAGCACATGCGGAACAACAAAACATACATATGCCTTTATGAGTCAATACGATGCAAACATAATCTTTCGCAAATGCATTCAAATTTGAAAAGAAATAAAAGCAAGAGTGTACAAGGATTCCAATCAATCATATATAGCTCGATTGAAGCAAGAATGCTAGATGAATTCAATATCCAAAGAGATGAAACTAGAATAGGCACATTTGATAAAAGTTCTATTTTGGTAGATTCTGTAAGGGACATTGTGCAAATAATTCAAACTATCAATTATACTCTAATTTACTCAAGAAAGTATCATTCAAAATATATTTCAATCTACTTTCAGATAAAATAAGTTTTTTATGAATTGAACTTTCCAATAGAGAGTTACCAATGATTTGGTAAAGAAAGGTCAGAGAATAAAATCTTTATTTGATAGAATTCATAGGGTCAGATTCAATAGATAACTGGGTAGGAATTTATATTCTAAATCTTTCAATCTAGGTATCAAAAAAATGATCTAGGAGTTAGATTTCAACAAAGTAAGTTTTTCATAAATCAAAGTTTCCAATAGGAACTTATAAGTAGTTTAGTGTCAAAAGTTCAAAAGTTATGGTCCCTATTTTGCATAGTGTTGAATCTCGAATTTTGATGATGAAACTAATTAATAGCATTTATAATTTAATCTATATTTTGAGTGACGCAGGACAAGCTTTGATTATGAAGAGATAATTAAAGTATGAAGAATCAATGTTGGGCCGGAGTGGAACATATTAGAAGATTGGACGTCGAGCCGAAGGATTGATCGACGTATCGGTAGAAGGCTTCGTGCCATGAGTTCAGGCATCGGGCCTAGAAGAGTAGACATTGTACCAAGGATATCAGAGTTGCAGGGGTCAATATGCCGATTGGGCAAAAGACCACAAAAGAGGATGATGCGCCGAAGGATTGGATGAAGTGTCGATGAACCAATGATATGTCGGATAACATGTGATTAATGCTTTGTAATAATTGTCTAGATCAAAGTAATATTAGTTATAATTAGGTTATTTAGAATGTAATTAAGCTAACTCAATTAAGGGCCAATTGGGCCTGAATTGGGGCTATTTTGGGCTAAGAGAAAAGCCCATTTAATGACCCAAAAGTTGGGTCAAGCGGTGGCACCACTAGTGGCTCAGTCTCTAAGACAGTCTCAAGACTGTATCAGGCAGTAGTACTGCTAGACTGGGTGGTGGTACCACCCAGTATCAGTGTTGCAGGTGGTAGTACCGCCCAACACAAGCGGTGGTACCATTAGGACCTGGGAAAATCGAGATGAAACCTTTTTTGTCTCCAATTTTGTAGTCATTTGGGGTCTATAAATACCTTACATATTCCTGCATAGAGAAGCACAAATTAGAGCAGAAAGAGGTTGTTATTTTGGGTTTTAAATTGCTAAGGTCCTCCTCCTTGCTTTCTAGTTTTGAGATAATTCAAGAGAGGTATGAGGCTTGTAAGGGTTGTCTCCTAAACCTATGAAAAGGAGAAAGAGTGTAAAAGGATAGTTAGTCTTCACCCATTGAAGGATGACTATTAGTGAATGTCAGTGGCCTCAACATAAGAGGAATCGAGAGTGAATATATATAACGATGACCGAACCACTATAAATTGATTTGTATTTTTGTTTTGTAATTTATCTTTATTGTAAACTTCTTTATTTCCTTACTACTTTAGCTGCACACTTTTACGAACATTTTTAAAGTTAAACATTATCGAAACAATTTTATCATACGAAGATTTTTGAATCGACGTAATTTTTATGTACGCACTAATTCACCCCCTCCCCCCTCTTAGTGCCAACTATTAGGAATGAGTGGGCACTAAGAGGAGGAGGGGGGGGGCTAAACTAGTACGGCGGAAAGATTATGTCGGTTTAAAAATCTTCGTTCAATTAAAACCGATTTCGACGAAAACCGTTTCAGAGAGATGTTAACTTTGAAATCATATTCGTAAGCATAATGGAAGTAAAGCAAGTAAGTAGTTTGTAGTGAAGGTAAAGAGCAAGAATAGAAATGCAAACCAAGTTTTTATAGTGGTTTGGTCGCCGTGACCTACATCCACTCCGTCAATTCCTCTACGGTCGAGGCCACCGGTATTCAGTAACGATCTTTCTTTAATAGATAAAGATCAAACTCCTTCTTACAACTCTATTCTCCTTTTGTAGGCTCAGGAGAGAACCTTTACACCCCCTTTTTACAAAGCTTCCCTCACACTCTCCCTTAGAATTGTCTCTAAACTTTAGGAGGAGGGACTCTATACTTTACAAGGGTTTTTAACTCTAAAAACATAGAGTTTTTTTTCACTTTTTTTCCTTCTCCATGTAAGAATAGCTAGGGTATCTATAGACCCCAAATGACTTCAAAAATGGAGCCAAAATTCAAATCGCCTAAAATTTCAGGGTACGGGCGGTACCACCGCCTGCACTGGGCGGTACCACCGCCTGCACTAGGCGGTACCACCGCCTATAGTCTGACACTGGGCGGTACCACTGCCTGCAATCTGACACTAGGTGGTACCACCACCTATAAGACTGTGTCTAGGTGGTACCACTGCTTGACATAGTCTCGGATATTGTGTCACGATGGTTTTACCTGTTTGGTCACTGTTTGGGCCTTTCTCCTGTCCCAACACAGCCCAAACTTGGGCCCAACTATTTCCTAATTGGGTTGGCCTAATTCTAACCCCAATTATATACTAACTATGAATTTTAAGATATTTACTAAGCTAAACAAAGTTCGTAAGTCTAGGTTTCTTCCAGCGATCTTCCAACGAACTTCCGACGATCTCTCGGCAATGTTCCAGCAGACTCCCAACAAGCTCCTGGACTTTATGACAATCTTCGTAGAGAGTTCCGATGAGCTTCTTTGGCAAGCTCCTAGATTTCTTGATCAATTCCGGCATAACTTCCGATGAACGTCCGGACTTCTAACGAACTCTTGAACTCCCAACGAAATCTTGTTCTCGACTTCAGGACTTTATTTTGCTTTATGCCTTGCTATCATAGTTAATCCTGCACACATAAAATAAATTTTAATCTAGACAATTATTACTGAGCATGAATAATGCTGTCCAACATATCATTGGTCTATCGATGCTTCGTCCGATTATTTGGTGCATTGTCCTCTCTTGCGGCCTATTGCCCAATCGGCCACTTGACCTCTACAACTCCGATATCCTTGGCGCAATATCTACTCTTCTTGGCCTAATGCCCAAAACCATGGCCCGAAGTCTTATATCGATACGTCGACTGATTCTTCGGTGTGACGTCCAATCTTCTGACATGTTTTTCTCTGGCCTAACATGATTCTTCCTGCTTAAATTATCTCTTCTTGATCGAAGCTTCCTATGTCACTCAAAACACATATTAAATCATAAACACCATCAATTGGTTTCATCATCAAAATCTAAGATTCAACACCAACTTGATCCTAACAGTTAATATCAGAGCCAATTTTTCTCATTTGGTTTAACACTCAAAAGAAATGACTTTTATTGGATTTCAAGAGGGTCACTCTATCATTCGTCATCCTATGTTCAATGGGACGGACTATACTTATTGAAAAACTCATATAAGAGTTTTCTTACTTTCTTTGAACTTTGATTTATGGAATATAGTTGAACTTAGTTTTCAAACCCCCTTTAAACCTATGAATGAATGGAATGACTTTAAGAAAAAATTGTTTTCCTTGAATGCTAAAGCAATGAACGCTTTGTTTTATGCCTTAGACAAAAACGAATTTAATTAGGTTTTTATTTGCGAAACCGCGCATGACATTTGACACTCTTGAAATCACACACGAAGGCACTAGTAGAGTTAAAGATTCGAAAATTAATCTTTTGATGCATGATTTTGAATTATTTCGAATGAAGCCAAGTGAAACTATCGTTGACATGTACACCTATTTTACAAATGTCATCAATAGTTTAAAAGCTCTTGGCAAATATTTTTTAAATTTTGAACTTGTTAATAAAGTTTTACGATCTCTTTCTATAAATTGGGATTTGAAAGTAACGTCAATACAAGAATCAAAGAACTTAAATAATTTTTCGATTGAAGAACTTATTGGGTCTTTGATGACCTATGAAGTTAGTGCAAGGCACATGATGAACTTGATGAATATGAGAATAACCTTCCAAAGAACATGAAGGATTTGGCACTTAGAACTCAAGAAGACCACTCGAGCGAAAGCTCAAGTGATGATAACTTTGAACTCTTAATAATAAAACTTAAAAAGTTCATGAGACAAGAATCAAAAAATAAAAATAAACTTAAAAAGAACACAACTATTTGTTATCAATGCAAGAAGCTGAGGCACTCCAAAGATGAGTAAATAAAACAGAAGAAGAAGTTACCAAAGAAAAAGGAAGCACTCAAGGACAAATCAAGCACATACGAAGATGAGGAGCAAACCAACAAAGATAATGTGGTCTTTCACAATGAGGTATGTAACTCACCCGAAATGTATTTATTTTACTATAAAATTACTTAGTGCTTTCATGCTTTGATGAATTAGTTTTAAATATATATATTGTTGAATTTCATATTTTGATGATGAAGTCAATTGTAAATTGTTTGATCTAATATATATGTTGAGAAAAGTATGCAGGATTAACTACGATAGCAATAAGACATAAAGTAGGTGTTGTGCTGGAGTTAAGATCGAGATCTCATTGGGAGTTAGAGAGTTCGTCGGAAGTCCGGATGTTCGTCGGAAGTTCTGTTGGAACCAACCGAGAAGTCCAAGAGCTTGCCAAAGAAGCTTGTCAAAACTTGCCAAGAAGATCATTGTAAAGTCTAGGAGCTTACTGGGAGTCCGTTAGAGCATTGTCGAGAGTTCATCGGATGTTCGCCGGAAGTACGTCGGAAACTCGTCGGAAGAGCAATTGACGCACCGAAATAAGAAGTATAGTAAACATATCTTAATTATCATAGTTAAAGTATAAATTAAGTTAGGATTTGGAGATAATCCCATTAACTTAATTAAGGGCCAATTGGGCCCTTAACAGGGCTGAATTGAGCCGAATTGAGCACCCAATTCAGCTCCTGAATTCTTGGCCGGCGGTGGCACTGCTTGGAAAGCAGTGCCCCAAGAAATCTGGGTGGTGGTACCGTTGACATTTATTGCTGCCAGTGGTGATATCGCCCCTGTCAAGTAGTGGTACCACCAGAGCTCGGTCTCTGAGCTCTATCAAGCGGTGGTACTGCCTAGACTAGGCAGTGGTACTACCCATTGTCAAGTGTCAAGCGGTGGTACCACCCAGTAATGGTGGTAGTACCGCAAGGATCCCGGAAATCTAGGATTAGACACTTTTTGGCTCTATATTTGAAGCCATTGGGGCTTATAAAAACCCCACCCTTTTTTATATGAAAGGGCACGAAAGCATTGAGATAATCTTTTGTTGTTTGGGTGTAAAAGTATTGTAAACAAGTGCTAGAGTTCTCCTTCTCCCTTTCTAAGTTTTAAGATCATTCAAGAGAGGTGTGAGACTTGTAAGAGTTCTCTTCTAAACCCATGAAAAGGAGAAAGCGCAGTAAAAGAGGTGGTTGGTCTTCACCTATTAAAGGAAGGCCTTTAGTGGACGCCGGAGACCTCGTCGGAGGAGGAATCTGAAAGTGGATGTAGGTCACGTTGACCGAACTACTCTAAATCCTGGTTTGCTTTTCATTTAAGTAATTTACAATGACGTAACGAAAATCCCTTTACCTTATTTCGAAATTACATAATGCTCTTCATGAGTTATTTTAGTTTAGAAAAATTATTTTTCTTGAAAATTACATGTTTAATAATATAATAAAAATACTAAAAAATTGGGATCATGCTTATCTTTCTAGTAATTTTGAAAATGATCATGAAAATTATATGTTTTATGATAAACAAATAAAATAATTTTTGATTAAAAATACCTTATGAAATCATGTTTGATTTGAAGTAATATTATGCTTAATGAGGTTATCTTTCAAAATTATGTATGATGATTCTTACGATTTATGAATTATCGATTTTTACCATAATGAAAGTGGCTTTTTTGGTTTTAAAAAGGATACATGTCTTGATTTGGCATAAATGACAAAGGTATGCTTATATGAAATAATGTAAATATCATGCTTGATGATTTTACATTTAAATTATGCTTCATGATTTGAAGTAATACTGATTTTTGGGTAATTTATGGTTTATTGATCTTGATGATTTCCATAATGAGATTTAATCTTTCGATTTTAAACCATGATGTATGGTTTTCATATGAAAAAGACAAAAGCTTGTTTGTATGAAATAAACAACTTCAAATAAAATATATATATAAAAAAGGGGAGGAATACATTTTCCATCTTATTGATTTTTCATTAATGAATCCATGTATATTATGCTTTAAAGAATCTCATGGATTATGAAAATGATTTAAATTTAATAGATTTTATCAAAATCATAATCTTGATTTCTCATGATTTATAACTTGAAATCATTTATGAATCAAAATCTTGTTTTTTGAACTCCCATATTTCTTCTTGTCATTTACTAAAGAGGAAAATTTCCTAAATGAATCATGATTCTTCAGAATTATAATTTTTATGATTCATAATGAATTGAGAGATTTTATATGCATAAATTAATATCTTGTTCTCCTACAAGATTGAATAAATTTTATCTATATCATGATTTCCTAAGAATTATTTTCATTATTTATTTAAGAAGAGATTTATTAAAATGAATCATGGTTTCTCTTGATTTCTCAGAATTATAACTTGAAAATTCTTTTTATAAATCAAGATTGTCTACTATGATTCTTTCTTTTTGCTATTTCAGTTATCGAAAAAGAATCATAATATGTCTCTTGATATTCATAATTTGTCTTCATGATTTGTATATCTCATCACCAAAATTCTCTTAATATTTTTCATGTGATGCTATGAAATTATGCATGAAATACTCATGAATTTATGTTGATGCAAACAAATGAGAAGTTATGATCATACATGATAGGATGTAATATAATTTGACATTTAGATACCATCATGATTTGAAATGCTATGATTTGTTGCCAAAATGATGTATCATGAATGCATGAATATCATGTATGATACGCCCATAGTGATTGATTTATTTATGTCATGCATGAAGTAAGGATACTATATGCAAAGTTTTGAAATTATGTATGTTGTAAATTGAAACCATAATGATGCACAAACATATTGAAATAAGATTGATATTTTATCTTTGTCATACTTTAAAAATTATTGTAAAGGGAAAAGAACTACAACATTGTATTCTTTCCTTGTTTTTGACAATGACAAAGGGGGAGATAAAATTTTGCTAGCTTGCACTTTGCAAAGGAAGCAAAAATGACACTTCTCAAAAGAGAAGAGCTTACAATTGTAGGAATTACTTTGGGCGGCTGTAGAGGGCTGATGGATGGCTGTGGAAGGGCAGCAAGATGCCAAGTACACTGCTCTAATACCAGGTGATAGAACCCTATTGGATTCTAAGCTTGGTGTTGATTTCTTTAGGGGATCAGCCTCCTTGGAACTCTATAGAGGTTCCTTCCTCCAGGTTGCTGCTCAAAACTTGCTAAAAAGATTCATCTATTCCTTAAGAAAAGATGATGAATACATGACTCTTTATATGGCTTCTAAACCCCAACTTATAATAGGACTCCTTCTCAAGACTCCTACTTCTAACCAACTCCTAATATGACTCTTATTCAAGACTCCTGCTTCTAACCAACTCATAATAGGACTCCTACTCAAGACTCCTACTTCTAACCAACTCCTAATGCTTCTCTAAGAATCAACCTCCAAACTAATCCTAACCTTAGTCGGCCTCTTCACCTCTTTAATAAGAGTCAGCTATACAGGTTTTACATGAATGCCCCTTTCATTGAAACTCAATTAGGACTCTTCTAGCTAGAGTCCTAACATACCCGCCCTCTTTAAATCAGCCTTGTCCTCGAGGCTGATGATCCATAAATTCTAGAAATTTAATCTTCAAATCGTCATAGTTCTCCCAAGTGGCATCTTCTGCTAGTAAGTTTGCCCACTATATTAGCACTTCAGTAGTGGGTCATCGTCGTTGAGTCATGATCCATTGATCAATAATAGCACTCAGTAGGGTCTAGAGTTCCCCTTGGGTAGATATATTCGGTAGATGGCTTTGGGCTATCTCGTTTTGTCCCAACTTGAGCTTTAAACATGACACATGGAAGACTAGATAGATTCGGGAGCTGGCGGGTAAGTCTAATATGTATGCTACCGCTCTGATACGCTCCAAAATTTGGTAGGGTCCTTAGAACCGAGGTGAAAGCTTCATAGATGCTTTGGTCTGGATTGATGTTTATTTATATGGCTGGAGCCGTAGGAAGACACAATCTCCTACTGAAAATTCTCTTTCGCTTTTGTGTTGACATATTGTTGTTTCATCATTACTTGAGCTGGAGTGAGATTATCTTTTAGCAATTTCAGTATTTTGTCTCTGTCATGTAATTCCTTGTCTACTTGTTCTACTTTAGAGGTACCCAACACATATTTTGGGTTCAGAGGGGGAGGTCGACCATACAAAGCCTCATAGTGAGTATATTTTGTGGATGCATAATAAGTTGTATTATACAACCACTCAGCCAAAGGAAGCCACTTTATCCACTATTTTGTCTGGTCACTAATGAAGCATCTGAGTTATATCTCTAAGCACCTGTTCACCACTTCAGTCTAGCCATCGGTTTGTGGGTGATATGTCGTATTCATTTTCAATTTAGTGCCCTGCATCTGGAATAACTCTATCCAAAATCTCCTCGTGAAGACCCTATCACGATCACTTACAATGGATCTTGGCATCCCATGTAATTTTATAATATTCTCCATAAATATTCGAGCAATACTAGAAGTAGTGTAGGGATTACGATCAGCACAAAAATGAGTATATTTTATAAGATGATCAACCATGATAAGAATTGTACTTTTTCCCTGTGATGAGGGAAGCCCTTCGATGAAGTCTATTGATATATCAGTCCATAGTGAGTCCGGGACGGGTAGAGGTTGCAGCTTTCTAGGACTTGCCACTGTCTCACCTTAATACATCACATTGTGCCAAAAATTTAGCAATAATATTTTTCATCTCTACCCAATAAATATTTTGATTAATTCTCTTATAAGTTCTAAGGAACCCGGAGTGCCCGGCCATAGGTGTGGAACGCATCTCTTGAAGGATGTTCTTTATGTAAGTAGAATTTGGTACAAGCATAATACATCCCTTATAGCACAATTCTTTTGAGTTCCAACTATAATGAGCCACGAAGCTTGGTGCTTCCTCTAATTTTTTTATGATCTTACTAGTCTCCGGATCTTCCTACTATTCCTTCTTAATATCCTCAAGGAAGTTACTGGTTGGAAGTGAAACATCCGAAAATTCAGCTTGCTCGGGTAGCCATGAAAGCACATCTGCAACAATATTCTCTCTCCCCTTTTTGTAAGTTATTTCATGATCATATCCAAGAAGCTTTGTTACCCATTTTTGTTGCTCGGGGGAAGATATCTTCTGCTCCAAAAAATATTTTAGGCTTTTATGGTCGGTCTTGATTTGAAAGCGTCGCCCGATTAAGTACGGTCTTCGTTTGGTCACCGCATACACAATCGCGAGCATCTCCTTGTCGTAAATAGTCATCTTAAGATGGGAAGAAGATAATGCCTTACTCATATAAGCGAGGGGATGACTATCTTGTATTAGTACAACACAAAATCCGACTCCAGAGGCATCAGCTTCAATAACAAAAGTCTTGCCAAAGTCGGGTAGCGCTAGTACGGGCGTTGTTGTCATTATGGCTTTAAGTTCATCGAAGGCGGTGGTGGCTTTGTTCGACCATTGAAAAGTATCTTTTTTCAGCAAAGAAGTAAGGGGTGCACTGATCTTTCTATAGTTTTTCATGAACTTACGGTAGTAGCCTGTTAAACCGAGAAAGTCGCGTAGCAATTTGATGTTTCTTGGGATCGACCCGTTTTGCACTACTTTAATTTTAGAGGGGTCCACCACCATACCTTCCTCTGATATGATATACCCAAGATATTTCACCTTATGTTGAAGAAAGCAACACTTCAATTTTTTGACAAAAAGAACATTTCTCACAAAATCGTCAAAACAAGTCGTAAGTGCTGAAAATGACTTTCAAGAGAAGGGCTGTAAATAAGGATATCGTCGAAGAAAACCAGCACAAACTTATGAAGATAATTCTAGAAAATATCATTTATAAGGCTCTGGAAGGTGAAGGGAGCATTGGTGAGACCAAAGGGCATTACCAAAAATTCGTAATGGTCGTTGTATGTTTAAAAGACAGTTTTCGGTATGTCTTCTTCACACACTCGTATTTGATGATACCCGGATCGAAGGTCTAGGTTTGTGAAGACTCGTGCTTCCTTTAATTCATCAAGTAATTCATCTACTACTAGAATAGGATATTTATCTTTGACGGTTATGCTGTTGAGAGCTCTGTAATCAATGCACATTCGCCATGTTCTGTTCTTCTTTCGTACGAGGAGCACCGATAAAGGGTAGGGGCTACAACTTGGCCAAATAACTCATATTTTGAGTATCTCTTTTATAATCCTTTCTATTTTATCCTTCTGGAGATGTGGATACCGATATGGCTATGTATTTGCTGGAGGTCTGCCCGAAAGAATCGGATGCCGATAGGTAGGAGGTAGGTTGCATAGTTCATCAAATATATCTGAAAATTCAACAAGCAAAGGAAGTAGGTTTGGATCTTCAAATTCTATTAGCTCTCTCTTAGTTTGCTGCTCAAGTTATACTAAAAATTCGCTGCATACTTTGTGTAAAAACTTCTCCATTCGTTGTGTGCAAATCATAATTACATCGCCCCCACATTTCCCGTGTAGTATCACCTGTTTCTCCTTACCGTAAAATTTCATAATTAATTTCACAAAATTTTAGGAAACATCACCTAATATCATCATCCATTAGATGTCGAGCATGACCTCATAATCATCAAGAGGGAGGATGAAGAAATCTGCAATTACCTCTTGGTCCTACAGCAATAGTTTCACCCATGGGCACCTATGATCACACTTCAAAATTCATCCGTCGGTGACTTTAACGTCAAATCTACTGTAATTCTCAATAGGTAAGGTCATCCGGATAGCAACCTTGCTATTCATAAAAATATTAGTGCTCCTGGTGTCAATAAGAACGGTGATAGGTTGTTGCTTCAGAAGTCCTCCCACTTTCATCGTTTGCGGGTTCGCGTAACCGGCAAGGGCATGCATCGTAATATCCACCAGTTGCTGTTCTTCATTTGCGACCTCTTCCTCATGCTCCTGGACCTCCTCCTCCATGTCTTCAAGTGGTTCAATCAGTAGGAGGCGGCCCCTTTTGTAGCGATGATCGTGGTTCCATGGCTCATTGTAATACCAATAAAGACCCTTTGCTGATCGGTCACGTGGTTCTTCTCTTGTTAATTTTTTTAGTAGCGAAGGACGACTGAGAGCAGAAGGATGTTTTTATGCCATGGGCCTAAGAGAGGTTCTCATACTCCAAGCATCTTGGTTTAGTCATTCTTCTTATATTCGGGTGAAAGAAATTGCAACTGTCATGGTACGGGGCTGCCGCACCTTAACCTCCCCTTTTTTCTTTGGCTTGAGTCTTTCGATGAATGTTCCTAACAATTTATTATCAGTCCAATTATGAGTAAGGTAGGATAGCTTCTCAAACTTGGTTTGGTACTCTTGAATCGTAGAAGTTCGTCGAATCTTTGTGAGTAGTTAGCCATCAATATTTTCATACTCCGTAGGTCCGAAATGATTCAACAGTGCATTCTTAAATTGATTCTATGTCGAAGCCCCATGATTATATTCTAGCCAATTATACTATTGAATAGCATCTCCTTCAAGGTGGATGACAATAATTTTCACCATAGCATCATCCGACGTTCGATAGTAGCGAAAGTAACGTTCAGCACGCGAAATCCACCCCATTGGGTCTCCTTCCCATCGCGAGAAGTCCACACTCATGCATGGCTGAAGCATGTCCGAGGGCTATCCCTCCTTCTCTAGAGGCCTCTTTGAACTCTTACCTTGCTGAAGTTTGGTTGGACTCGGCGGTTGTCCAATTCTGAATTCTGCAAACAAAGCACGCAATTTATCCTCCAAGCATGATTCAAGCCGTGATTCAATCCGAGATTCCAATGCTTCAAATTTGGAATCGGATCTTGAGAAGCCATAGCATATACATATAGATCATAGATGTCCCTGTCTTTCTTCTATTGATGGGTTAATGGCAAGGGGTTGTGGAAGATTCGGAAAAGTTGAGGATCACGGAAAGGTACTATAGCAGATTTTTACGTCTAAAGTGTAGTAGTAGATTAGACATAAAAGTTCAGTGATTTATATTAAGAATTTTTTGACAAAACCAAAGGAAAATCTACTTTTAGGAAGTGTCAAAGCTGTCGTAAAAATTTTGTAGAGATTTGGAAGGAAAAATGTAGTAGCAAGATCAAACAACTGTGCTATGCGGTTGGAATTTTGCAGTGCATCTTTCGTCGTAAAGATAAAAACTTTGCGATGAAAAGTTTATGCAGCAATATAGGAACAATTTTTTTTTTAATTTTGGAATAAGGATAACTAAATTGCAGCAGTAGTAAGGTAAGAAACTAGAACCTATTGCAATTCACGGGGAGATCAAAGGATGATCCGCGGTGGTGGAGATGACGACGAAATTCGACAATGATCTTTAAAGCAATTGTGGGAATTACTTTGGGTGGCTATGGAGGGTTGATGGATGGCTGTGGAAGGGTAGTGAGATGCCAAGAACACTGCTCTAATACCAAGTGATAGAACCCTAGCGGATTCTAAGCTTAGTGTTGATTTCTTTAGGGGATCGGCCTCCTTGGAACTCTATAGGGGTTCCTTCCTCGAGGTTACTACTCAAAACTTGCTAAAAAGATTCATCTATTCCTTGAGAAAAGAGGATAAATATATGACTATTTATAGGGCTTCTTAACCCTAACTCATAATAGGACTCCTACTCAAGACTCCTACTTCTAACCAACTCCTAATAGGATTCCTACACAAGACTCCTACTTCTAACCAACTCTTAATGCTTTTCTAAGAAGCAACCTCCAAACTAAATTTAACCTTAGCTAGCCTTTTCACCTCTTTAATAGGGGTCGACTATGTAGGTTTTACATAAATGTCTCTTTCAATGAAACTCAATTAGGACTCTCCTAGCTAAAGTCCTAATAGACCCGCCCTCTTTAAATCAGCCTTATCCTTGAGGCTGATGATCCATGAATTCTGAGAGTTTGATCTTCAAATCATCATAGTTCTCCCAAGTGGCATCATCTAATGGTAGGTTCGCCTACTATATTAGCACTTCAGTAGTAGGTCGTCATCGTCGAGTCACGATCCATCGATCAATAATGGCACTCGGTTGGGTCTGGAGTTCTCCTTAGGTAGACATATTTGGTAGATGGCTTTGGGTTGTCTCGTTTTGTCCCAGTTTGAGTTTTAAACATGGCACATGGAAGACTGGATGGATTTGGGAGTTGGCGAGTAAGTCAAATCTATATGCTACCACTCTGATACACTCCAAAATTTGGTAGGGTCCATAGAACCAAGGTGAAAGCTTCATTGATGCTCTGGTCTAGATTGATGTTTGTTTGTATGGCTAGAGCCGTAGGAAGACCCAATCTCCTATTAAAAATTCTCTTTCACTTTTATGTTGATCATATTATTGTTTCATCCTTGCTTGAGCTGTAGTGAGATTATCTTTTAGCAACTTCAGCATTTTATCTCTATCCTATAGTTCCCTATCTGCTTGTTCTATTTTAGAGGTGCCCAACATATATTTTGGGATCACAAGGGGAGGTCGGTCATACATAGCCTCATAGGGAGTACATTTTATGGATGAATGATAAGTTATATTATACCACAACTCGGCCTAGGGAAACCACTTTGTCCACTCTTTAGTCCGGTCATTAGTGAAGCATTTGAGGTATATCTCCAAGCACCTGTTCACCATTTCAGTCTAGCCGTCGATTTGTGGGTGATATACTGTACTCATTTTCAATTTAATGCCCTGCATCTGGAATAACTATGCCCAAAATCTACTCGTGAGGATCCTATCACAATCAATTATAATAAATCTCGGCATCCCATATAATTTTATAATATTCTTCATAAAGATTCAAGTAATACTAGAAGCGGTATAGAGATTATGAACATCGCAAAAGTGAGCATACTTTGTAAGGCGATCAACCACGACAAGAATTGTACCTTTTTCTTGTGATGAGAGAAGCCCTTCAATGAAGTCCATTAATATATCAGTCCATATTGAGTCTGGGATGGGTAGAGGTTGCAGCTTTTCGGGAATTACCGTTGTCTCGCCTTTATGTCGTTGACATACATCACATTTTGCCATAAATTTAGCAATAATATTTTTCATCCCTACCCAATAAAAATTTTGCTTAATTACCTTATAGGTTCTAAGGAACCCGGAGTGCTCGGCTATAGGTGTGGATTGCATCTCTTGAAGGATGTTCTTTATGCAAGTAGAATTTGGCACAAACACAATGCGTCCCTTATAGCACAATTCTTTTGAGTCCCAACTATAATGAGCCGTAGAGCTTTGTGCTTTCTCGAATTTTTTTATGTTCTTACTAGTCTTTAGATCTTCCTATCATTCCCTTTTATTATTCTTGAGGAAGTCGCTAGTCAGAAGTGAAACGGCCGAAAATTCAGTTTGCTCGGATAGCCGCGAAAGCGCATCTGCAACAATATTCTCTTTCCTCTTTTTGTAAGTTATTTCATAATCATATCCAAGAAGCTTTGTTACCTATTTTTACTACTTGGGGGAAGATATCTTCTGCTCTAAGAAATATTTTAGGCTTTTATGGTCGGTCTTGATTTAAAAGCATCGCTCGATCAAGTACGGTCTTCATTTGGTCACCGCATGCACAATCGCAAGCATCTCCTTAGGGTAAATAGTCATCTTGAGATGGGAAGGAGATAATGCCTTACTGGTATAAGCGAGGGGATGGCCATCTTGTATTATTATAGCACCAATTCCGAATCTGGAGGCATCGGTTTTAATAACATATGTCTTACTGAAGTCGGGTAGCGCTAGTACGGGCGTTGACATCATTGCGACTTTAAGTTTATCGAAAGCGGTGGTGGCTTTGTCCAACATTGGAAAGCATCTTTTTTCAGCAAGGAAGTAAGGGGTGCACTGAACTTTCCATAGTTTTTTATGAACTTGTAGTAATAGCCTATTAAACCGAGAAAGCCACGTAGCGATTTTATGTTCCTCGAGATCGACCAGTTCTGCATTGCTTTAATTTTCGAGGGGTCCACCATCACATCTTCCTCTGATATGATATGCCCAAGATATTCCACCTTATATTGAAGAAAATTGCATATCGATTATTGGAAAAAAGAACATGTTCTCGCAAAATCGTCAAAACAAGTCATAAGTGCTGAAAATGACTTTCAAGAGAAAGGCTGTAAATAAGGATATCGTCGAAAAAAATTAGTACAAACTTATGAAGATAATTTTAAAAAATATCATTCATAAGACTCTAGAAGGTGGAGGGAACATTGGTGAGACCAAAGGCATTATCAAAAATTTGTAGTGGTCGTTGTGTGTTCGAAAGGCGGTTTTCGGTATGTCTTCTTCGCACACTCATATTTGATGATACTTGGATCGAAGGTCCAGCTTTGTGAAGAGTTATGCTTCCTTTAATTCATCAAGTAATTCATCTTATACTGGAATATGGTATTTGTCCTTGATGGTTATGCTGTTGAGAGCTCAGTAATCAATGCACATTCGCCATGTTTCGTCCTTCTTTCGTACGAGGAGCACCGGTGAAGAGTAGGGGCTACAACTTGGCTGAATAACTCCTATTTCAAGTATCTCTTTTATAATCCTTTCTATTTCATCCTTCTGGAGATGTGGATACTGATATGGCTGGTATTTGCTGGAGGTTTGACCGGAAGAATCAGTATATAATGATCATGTCGATGGGTAGGAAGTAGGTTGCGTGGTTCATCAAATATATCTGAAAATTCAGCAAGCAAAGGAAGTATGTTTGGATCATCAAATTTTGTTGGCTCTCCCTTAGTTTGCTGCTCAATTTGTACTAAAAAACTACTGCATGCTTTATGCAAAACCTTCTCCATTCGTTGTGTGCAAATTATCGTTACATCGCCCCCATATTTTCCGTGCAGTATCACTTGTTTCCCCTTACTATAAAATTTCATAATTAGTTTCATAAAATTTTAGGAAACATCACCTAATGTCGTTAACCATTCGATGCTAAGCATGGCCTCATAATCATCAAGATGGAGGAAGAATAAATATACAATTATCTCTTGGTCCTGCAGCAATAGTTTCACCCGCGAGCACCTATGATTACACTTCAAAATTCGTCCGTCGACGACCTTAACGCCAAACCTGCTACAATTCTCAATAGGTAAGGCCATTAAGATGCTACCTTGCTGTTCATAAAAATATTAGTACTCCTGGTGTCAATAAGAATGGTGATAGGTTGTTACTTCAGAAGTCCTCCCACTTTCATCGTTTGTGGGTTCGCATAACCGGTAAGAGCATGCATTGTAATATCAACTGGCTACTATTCTTCATCCATGACCTCTTTCTCATGCTCTTGGACTTTCTCCTCCATGTCTTCAAGAGATTCAATTAGCAGGAGGTGGCCTCTTTTGCAGCGATGATCGTGGTTCCATGGCTCGTCACAATGCTAACAAAGACCCTTTACTGATCGGTCACGTAGTTATTCTCTTATCAATTTTTTTGGCAGCAAAGGATGGTTGGGAGTAGAAGGAGGTTTATATGCCATGGGCTTAGGAGAGGTTCTCATCTTCTAAGCATCTTGGTTGAGTCGTTCTTCTTATATTCGGGCGAAAGATATCGCAGCTATCACGGTACGAAGCTGTCAAGCCTTAACCTCCCCTTTTATCTCTGGCTTGAGTCATTCGATGAATGTTCCTAATAATTGATAGTCAATCCAATCATGAGTAAGGTAGGATAGCTTCTTAAACCTGGTTTGGTACTCTTGAATCGTAGAGGTTTGTCGAATCTTTGCGAGTTGGCCATCGATATTTTTATACTTCGTAGGTCCAAAACGATTCAGCAGTGCATTCTTAAATTGATTCCACGTCAGAGCCCCATGACTGTATTTCAGCCAATTGTACCATTGAATAGCATCTCCTTCAAGATAGATGATAGCAATTTCCACCATAGCATCATTTGACGTTCAGTAGTAGCGAAAGTAACGTTCGGCGCACGAAATCCACCCTGCCGAGTCCCCTTCTTCCCATCGCAGGAAGTCCACACTCATGCATGGCTGAAGCATATTCGAGGGCTGTCCCTCCTTCTCTAGAGGCCTCTATGAACTCTCTCCTCACTGAAGTTTAGTTGGACTCGACTGTTGTCCAATTCTGAATTCTGCAAACAAAGCGCGCAATTTGTCCTCCAAGCGCTATTCAAGTCGCGATTCAATCCGAGATTCCAATGCTTCAAATTTGGCATCAATTAGATCTTGAGAAGCCATAGCATATGCCTATAAATCAAAGATATCCCTATCTTTTTTTTTTGTTGATGGGTTAATGGCATGGGATGGTGGAAGGTTCGGAAAAGTTGAGGATCACGGAAAGGTACTATAGTATATTTTTACATCTAAAGTGAAGCAGTTTAGACGTAAAAAGTTAGCAGTTTATATTAAGAATTTTTTAATGAAACTAAGGAAAAATCTGCTGTTATGAAGTGTCAAAGCTGTCATAAAAATTTCGTAAAGATTTGGACAGGAAAAATGCAGTAGCAAGATCAAACAATTGTGTTATGCGGTTGGAATTCTGCAGTTCATCTTTCGTCGTAAAGATAAAAACTTTACGACGAAAAGTTTATGCAGCAATATAGGAATTATTTTTTTTTTAGATTTTGGAATAAGGATAACTAAATTACAGCAGTAGTAAGGTAGGAAACCAGAACCTATTGCAATTCATGGGGAGATCGGTAGGAAATCAGAATATATTGCAATTCATGAGGAGATCAAAGGATGATCTGCGGTGGTGGAGATGATGACGAAATTCGATGATGATCTTTTAAGCAATTGTGGGAATTGCTTTAGGCAGCTGTGGAGGGTTGATGGATGGCTATAGAAGGGCAGCGAGATGTTAAGATTGCTGCTCTAATACCAAGTGATAGAACTAGAACCTTAGCGGATTCTAAGCTTGGGGTTGATCTCTTTAGGGGATCGGCCTCCTTGGAACTCTATAGGGGTTCCTTCCTCCAAGTTGCTGCTCAAAGGCTACTAAAAAGATTCATCCATTTCTTGAGAAAAGAGGATGAATACATGACTATTTACAGGGCTTCTAATATGACTCTTACTCAAGACTCCTACTTCTAACCAACTCCTAATATGACTCCTACTTCTAACCAACTCCTAATGCTTCTCTAAGAATCAACCTTCAAATTAATCACAACCTTAATCGGCCTCTTCATCTCTTTAATATGGGTCAACTAGGTAGGTTTTACATGAATACCTCTTTTAATGAAACTCAATTAGGACTCTCCTAGCTAGAGTCCTAACATATTTTTCTTTGGTGAGAGGTTATAATTATATATAGGTGTTAAAATCATTATATATAAAAGGAATATTATCATTTTATTTAGTAAATTAGCATATTTTACTTTTAAGATTGCCTACATTCCTATTGATAGTAGTAAAAAGAATTAAAAATTGATATCCAACTTTAGTTATACATGTAGGGTAAGGTTTAGACTAAGAGTAGGGTATTACAGAAAGAATCAATTCACCAAATATTATAAAAAGACTTTTGTAATGTTTGATTCAAAGTCATCCTTATATATTTCTTTTCAAACCAAAATCTTATAGTCTTTCTTCAAATAATATTTTTTTCTATAGAAGTAGCACTTTACTATGAATATTTTCCTTTTATAAGTTTACGTAGAACTTATAAACTCAAGTGAGTTACACTTCAACTTTCTTTTATTTTTACTCACTCCATGAGTAGTATTCAGAACATTATAAGATCTTTTTTGTCTTAATCTTAATTCTTCTTAAACATATATACCAGTCAGTTCATTCAAGTCTCACTTATTTTTATTTATATTATCATGAATCTCGAATGAGTTAGATTAAGAAAGAAGAAAATTAAGAATGAACTGCACAATGAAAAACTCATTTACATCATACTTAATGTTTTAAGTTTTATAGCCTTGTTAGCTATAATGATGATGTAATATTAAATCCCTCGATTGCTATCATATTAAGCCATAGTTAGTACCTTCATTAATGTGCTAGCCAATAACTTATCAACATATTTAAATTTATCTTCTATAACCCCTAGATATTCTTGTATGCTACTTGTAGGTAGTAATAAAGTTTTTATGTTATCTATAATTATCATTTTTATAAATATTAAACTAAGTCTATTAATTTTTTTCTTAAGAACTATTTCATTAACATGTTTCATAGTATTTTCATTAATCAAGTTAGCAAAACTTTCAATAAACAATGCTAGATCAAGATATAATACATCCAGTGTGAATTGCACATGCTCTAACTATTCTGAATAATTTAAACCAGAAAATACAAGGACATTAGAAGCATGAGAGTGCATGGAAGGAAGTACCACTATAAAAATACAAAACAATATTAATGCTTTGAGTTTTTAAAATGTGATGAACTATTGATATCATCTATATTTTACCATCTATATTTTAAGTGAAATATGGATATATCTCATATTCACTTAAAATAATATATAGATAACTAATATTATCATCGTGGAATAGTATTGTTATTTTTGGATGTATAACTATAAACTGTGAGAATATCTAAAATAATATTATTCTATCCTATCATATAATTATTCGAAGTATATTCTCTGTTGGGATTATATATATTTCTTAATTATGTGTATCATTATGAATATCATTTAAAAATAATTCTTTAATATAATTTTATAAATTGTTAGTCTAGGCCACTTTGATAACTATAAGATAAATATGATAATATAAAATATAATTTAAAATATCTTATAAATAGTAAAATATATATTATGATTTATATTCCATAAGTTTATCGTTCTATGCTAGTTTGGCAACTACTAGATAGATAAAACTTAGAGATATGAATTACAAATAATATTCACTAAATATCTATTAATCTAATTTATATATAAATAATTTAATAATAATAAAATAAAAATTATAATAATTATTGAATATTAATCAGTATAAAAAAACCTTATATGATAACTATAACATGAAATATAAATAATGTCTTTATGTGAAAAATAAATATCATTTCATAATTTTAAACATGTGCATGTGAATAACAAAAGAAATATCTAAGAATAATAATTAAAATTTAATTATCACATATTAGATTTTATTAATATGCCATATAAGAAAAGTATAAATGAAAATCATAATTTATATACTTTTTAAAACTCCATGTGGAATCTTAAATTAGGCCAATCAATCATATTTAATTGGACAGAATTGGGCTAAACATTAATCCAATTTAGTTAGTCAAAAGTTAAAGTTGATTAGAGTAAAAAATTAATCAAAATTTGATTATTTTTAATTTGATCAAAACTTGATTGATTGAATCTAAATTCAATTAAGTGATCAAAATATAGTCATGATCAAGTCTGATCAAAATATTTGATTAAAATAAATTAAATTAGTTAATTTTATAATTAAGGACATGTTAGAAACTTTTAATTTCTGAAGGATAAACTATAATTTTTCTTGGGATATATAATCGAAATGGTTCTGAAGGATAAAATTGTTAAATAGTTTATAAGGGTAAAATTATAATTTTAATAAATAAAACTCTAATTTTTTTTTCTTCTTTTTTGATCGTTGCTACGTGAGGCATGCGGTCGCCTTACTAGCGCACTTTTCTCATGCAATCGACTAGTGACCTCACCGTGCACTACATCATGCCGTCGTGCTCACATGTAGTTGTTTGCATCGTGTAGGTCGTGTGGGTTCTTTATTGGTGGAACACCTCCATAGCCATATGTCATTGACCAAGCGTCGCCAACCATCATTCCATTGTTTTAGTTGTGCACACGCACTAACCAATGACCCTGCATGGACACCATGGCATGTAGTTGTACTCACGTGTCTGCTCAACAATCCCATCGATCACCATGGTTGTTATTGTTCATCGTGCATCCATTGGGAACCACAGCCTATGGCATCTGATTAAAGTTAGTGTAGCCAACAAACATTGTCACAATGGCATGTTGTAGTCATTAGTCAAAGGTAGCATTATAGCCGTCATAAGTAAAGACATTGTTGCAATCGTTTGCGACCAAGACAAGTTAGATGTTGCAAGGTTGTTGCTCACTAGTTGTTGAATCTCGTATTTTGATTATGAAACCACTTGATATGTGTTTATAATTTAAACTGCATTTTGTGCGATTCAGGTCTACTCGATCAGGTTTAGACAATTGACGCAGGAGGAATTGACGTTGCGCCGGAAGAGATCACGTCAGGATATTGGATGGCTGAATGCTTCGGACGTCGGGCATATGGCCAAGGAGAGCAAAATTGCGCCAAGGATATCAGGGTTGCGGAGGTCAACCGTCGATTGGGCAACAAGCCGCTAGAGAGGACGATGCACCGAAGAATCGGACGAAGCGCCAACCAATGACGTGCCGGGCAACAGAATGTCAATTCGCGTTGTAATAATTATCTAGATCGGAGTTGAGTTTTGGTTTGTGTGTGCAGGATTAACTACGATAACGATGAAAACATAAAGCGAAACAAAGTGCTAGAGTCAAGCACGAAGGATTCGTTGGGAGTTCGAGTGTTCGACGGAAGTCCGAAGGTTCGTCGGGAATGCTGCCGGAACTAGCCGAGAATGAGTAGGGAGCTTGCCGAAGGGTTTTTCGGAAGCTCGCCGGAAGGTTCGTTGGAAGTTCGCGGAGCTCACCAAGAAAGATCGGAGCTTACCGAAGAAGCTCGTTGGAACTCGCAAAGATCAAATCGTGAAGTCTAGGAGCTTGCCGGGAGTCCGCAGAATGGTTTCCGAGAGTTTATCGGAAGACCGTCGGAAGTTCGCCGGAAGCTCGCCGGAAGAAGTCTTGACTTACGGACTTTGTAATAGCTTAGAAAATGTCTTTAAATTCGTAGTTAGCACATTAATTAGGGTTAGGATTAGGTGTTAATCCTATAACCCAAGTAGGGGCCAATTGGGCCCGAGTTCGGACTGGTTTGGGCCAAGTTTGGAGCCCAACCAGTGAGCTGAATTGGCCTAGGCGGTGGCACTGCCCAGCACTGTCAATGTCTGACAGTGACAGGAGGTGGCACTGCCAGCATCGGAAACCTAAAGAGAATTCAAATTTTGGAGCCCAAATTTGAATCCTCTTGATGCCTATAAATACCCCTCAAATCTCAGCTGAGATTATAACTTTTTGAGCAGCAATTGTTTGAGAGAAAAGTCTTAGAAAAATCTTTGCTAGTCTTGTTTTCAATTTGCTAGTGTTCACCTCCTTCTTTCTTGCTGAAAATCTGTAAGAGAGTGAACTGCTTGTAAAAAGTTGTAAGAGGGGTATTTGCCCTTCCATTTCAAGAGATTTGCTAGTGGAAGGTGGGAGCCTCATCGAAGAGGGGCTTCGCAAGTGGATGTAGGTCATTTGACCGAACCACTGTAAAATCGGCGTGATTTCTGGTTTGCATTTATTTATTGTCATTTACATTACTGCAAACCATTTGCACTTTAATGCCCTACTTCTTTGTCTCTGTCTTACTTATCTCTTCAAGCTAAAACGCAATCGAAACGGTTTCAAACGAAAACATTACTTTTATCGTACGAAGTTTTTGAAAGTGTTTAAATCGTCAAAAGTTTATCACACTTTACCGCTGCACTAATTCACCCCCCCCTCTTAGTGCCGCTCCGATCCTAACAATTGGTATCAGAGCCCGGTATTTCTCATTTCGGATTTACACTCGAGAGAAATGGCTCTTCATGGCTTTCAAGAGGGCTTATCGGTTGTTCGTCCACCATTGTTTAACGGATTGGACTACACTTATTGGAAAACTCGAATGAGAGTTTTCTTGATTTCTATGAATTTGGATTTATGGAATATCGTTGAAAATGGTTTTCAACTTCCCTCTAAACCGATGAACGAATGGTCGGATTTGGAGAAGAAATATTTTTCTTTAAACGCAAAGGCTATGAATGCCTTATTTTGCGCTTTGGACAAAAATGAGTTCAATCATATTTCTACGTGTGAAACGGCTTTCGATATTTGGCGAACACTTGAAATCATGCACGAGGGAACTAGTAGAGTCAAAGACTCAAAAGTTAACATTTTATTGCATGATTTTGAGCTTTTTCAAATACAACCAAGCGAGACTATAGGCGACATGTACACCCGTTTCACGGATGTCGTCAATAATCTAAGAGTTCTTGGTAAAAAATTTTCGAATTTTGATCTCGTAAGCAAGATCTTAATATCCCTTCCAGAAAGGTGGGATTCTAAAATAACCGCAATACAAGAAATAAAAGATTTAAATATTTTTCCACTTGAAGAACTAATTTGGTTGTTGATGACATATGAAATGGTGCACAATGCACATGATGAACAAAATCACCTTCCAAAGAATAGAAAGGATTTGGAACTCCGGACAAATGGATACCACTTGAGCAATGACTCAAGTGATGAGGACAATGATGAACTTGAATTTCGAACACTAAATCTTAATAAATTTATTAAATAAAAATCTACAATAAACAATGAACTTGAACGGAGGAAGAGACCAAAGAAGAGGAAGGCAACCAAGGATGAATCAAGAACTTCCAAAGGTGAAACGACGAATTGGGCTTTGACGGGCTTCGACTACAAGGTAAGTAACTCAACTCTCTTGAATTATTTTGAAATTACTTGATGTTTTCCATGATGCATTTTCTCTTTTCTTTTGAATAATTATTTTTCTTGAAAATTGTATGTTTTATGTTAATAGAATAAAATGTTAGATTTAAATAATCATATATATGTGCTTGAGAAGCAAGAATGTGTATTTTGATGATTTCCATATTAACCTTCAATGATGATGCATGGTTTTTATATGGAAGGCTTGATGATTTTTTTTTTAAACCTTGTCTTTGGTTTTCAAACATGATGTATGTTTTTGACATAAGAACAAAACTTGAGCATGCTAATATAAAGTCAATCACATAAATTAAAACTAAAGAAGTTTTAGTTATCTATAAGAATCATTCAAAATTATGTTCAATGAAACCATTGCATAATGATGTAATGAAAATATTAAACATTTTGAAACTATGTTTTAGTGTCATGCATAATGATCATGCTTAATAAATTTCGAAATTATGCATATGAATCTTGTGATTTATGGATTATTGATTTTTACCATAATGAAAGTGCCTTATTAATCTTTGTTGTAATAAATCTTACACTTTCAGTTTTAAACATTATACATGTTTTTATTTGGTATAAGTGAAATAAAATCATATGAATTGAAACAACTAAAAAGAGGAAAATATTTTTTCCTTGAAAAATTATTTTTCTCTATCCTATTGATCTTGATGTTTATTATGATAAATCTATGTATACCATTTTGAATCTCTTGAAAGTAATATTGATATTTTGATGATTTTGATGATTTAAATTTGAAATGAGTTTTATCAAAATCATGATATTGATTTCTTGGAATAACATGAGATTACCTTTGATGATCATTTTGATTCATGGAATTTTGGATTCATGACTTGGTCTTACATTTGTTTATGAGATGGTTGAAATCTTTGTACGTTTGAATTCTTCCCTTCTCCTTTCAATTTATGCATGTTATATGTTAAAGATTTAAAACCATATTTTGGTATCATGCATATCTAAGAAATATTGATGTGACAAATTGAATAAGTTGAAAATGAATGATGATTTTTCTCTTGAATATAACTTATGATATTTTTTATATAAATCATCATTTTGATTTCTCGACATTCGATACATGAGATTTTATTATAAATCAAAATTTCTCATTAATCGATCTTCTACGATTTTACTTGATATTCTCTTGAGAGGAGATTTTCTAAATGAATCATGATTTTTCCTTGTGAGGTCTTGGAGTTATTACTTGATTTTTCTTTTAAAACAAGATCTCTTCTTTATACTCCTATGATTTTTCTTGATATTTTATTTAAAAAAGATATTTACTATATGAATCATGTCTTTTGGTATTCAAATGATTTTATCCTTCATGACATGATTTCTTTGTATTTATGGCTTGCATGGCTTGAAATGTTTTGGTATAATGCATGCAATGATGAAATATTCATAAAGTTAAAATGATGTATGCAATACTTATGATAATGATGTACATGATATATTTATTGCATATGATGTGTATCATGAATGCTTTAAATGATGAATGTTTGGTATCATGATCAACATGTTGATAAATGCTTAAAAATTTTAATGTTTGAGTATCATGTATGATATGCTTATTAATGATGATTGATTTATTTTTCGGTATCGTGCATGAAAAATAAGGTTATTGAAATTATGTATGTTTTAATTTGAATATATAATGATGCACAAATAAGAATGATACTTACCTTTGTCATAATATGAAAATTGATATAAGGGTCTTCCCTTCTTTTTGACAATGACAAAGGGGGAGCAAGAATTTCTAGCGTGGACATCATGAAAAGAGGCAAACTAACTAGCTTGCACAATTCAAGATGAAAGCAAAAATTGCACTTCTCAAAAGAGAAGATGCAAATGTAACATTTGCCAAATTGTTTGCTTGCCTCGTGTAAAACATTATCTCTTGCTAGTTTGAAATTTTTGCTAGCTTGTATGTTGCAAAACTTGATCACTTTTTTCAAACATTTTGCTAGCTTACACTTTGCAAAGAAAGCAAAAATGACACTTCTAGAAGAAAGAGCTTGTTATTTTGAACATCACAAGCTTGCCTATCTTAAGAAACAAAAATTGCAAAAGTGCTATCTTGCCTATCTCAAGAAGCAAAACTTGCAACTTGCACATTGCAATAGGAAGCAAGAATTATGAGCTTACACAAGAAAGCTATCTTGCATTTGCTTTCGAAATTTTTGCTAGCTTGTATATTGTGAAACTTACATATCGTAAAAATTGCTAGCCTGTAGTCTAAAGAGAAGCAAAAAGTTGCTATCTCAAAAGAAGCAAATGTGCTATCTTGCCTATCTTAAGAGGCAAAAATGCTAACTTGCACATCTAGCAAAACTTGACAAATTTGCATATTTCAAAAAGCAAGAGTTGCTTTCTTGAACATCTCAAATATTGATAGCTTGCATAATGTAGAACTTGCTATCTTGAACATTACCAAAAGTGCTATCTTGTATGTTGTAAAACTTGCATATCTAAAACTTGATAGCTTGAATGTCCTAAGCATGATGCATTACTTGCTAAATTTTCTAGCTTCAAAACTACATGATGATAAAACTTAATATTATGTTTTTCATGCAATGAGTTGAACTTATATTACAAATACAAAGAATAGTTGTACTTCTTTTTGTTGATGACAAAGGGGGAGAAGTATGTTGATGACATGATATGCATAAGTCTATGCATGAGTTCATAATGACGTGTTACAAGTATTCATGATGAATATTGCAATGACTTGAATTCAGTTTGAATTCAAGGTTCTATCAATATGGCATATTGATAGGGGGAGTTTGTTTAAACTCCGGGAGTTAAGGTTAACTCCGTCATCAAGTGGTTGTCATCATAAAAAAGGGGGAGATTGTTGAATCTCGTATTTTGATGATGAAACCACTTGATATGTGTTTATGATTTAAACTGCATTTTGAGCGATGCAGGTCTACTCGATCAGGTTTAGACAGTTGACGCAGGAGGAATTGACGTTGCGTCGGAAGAGATCACGTCAGGATATTGGATGGCTGAATGCTTCGGACGTCGGGCATCGGGCCAAGGAGAGCGAAATTGCGCCAAGGATATTAGGGTTGCGGAGGTCAACCGTCGATTGGGCAACAAGCCGCCAGAGAGGACGATGCACCGAAGAATCGGACGAAGCGCCAACCAATGACGTGCCGGGCAACAGAATGTCAATTCGCGTTGTAATAATTGTCTAGATCGGAGTTGAGTTTTGGTTTGTGTGTGCAGGATTAACTACGATAACGATGAAGACATAAAGCGAAACAAAGTGCTGGAGTCAAGCGCGAAGGATTCGTTGGGAGTTCGAGAGTTCGACGGAAGTCCGAAGGTTCGTCGGGAATGCTGCCAGAACTAGCCGAGAATGAGTAGGGAGCTTGCCGAAAGGTTTTTCGGAAGCTCGCCGGAAGGTTCGTTGGAAGTTCGCGGAGCTCACCGAGAAAGATTGGAGCTTACCGAAGAAGCTCGTTGGAACTCGCCAAGATCAAATCGTGAAGTCTAGGAGCTTGCCGGGAGTCCGCAGAATGGTTTCCGAGAGTTTATCGGAAGACCGTCGGAAGTTCGCCGGAAGCTCGCCGGAAGAAGTCTTGACTTACGGACTTTGTAATAGCTTAGAAAATGTCTTTAAATTCATAGTTAGCACGTTAATTAGGGTTAAGATTAGGTGTTAATCCTATAACCCAAGTAAGAGGCCAATTGGGCCCGAGTTCGGACTGGTTTGGGCCAAGTTTGGAGCCCAACCAGTGAGCTGAATTGGCCTAGGCGGTGGCACAGCCCAGCACTGTCAATGTCTGACAGTGACAGGCGGTGGCACCGCCACTAACAGGCGGTGGCATCGCCAGCATCGGGAACCCAAAGAGAATTCAAATTTTGGAGCCCAAATTTGAATCCTCTTGATGCCTATAAATACCCCTCAAATCTCAGCTGAGATTACAACTTTTTGAGCAGCAATTATTTGAGAGAAAAGTCTTAGAAAAATCTTTGCTAGTCTTGTTTTCAATTTGCTAGTGTTCACCTCCTTCTTTCTTGCTGAAAATCTGTAAGAGAGTGAACCGCTTGTAAAAAGTTGTAAGAGGGGTATTTGCCCTTCCATTTCAAGAGATTTGCTAGTGGAAGGTGGGAGCCTCATCGAAGAGGGGCCTCACAAGTGGATGTAGGTCATTTGACCGAACCACTGTAAAATTGGCGTGATTTCTGGTTTGCATTTACTTATTATCATTTATATTACTGCAAACCATTTGCACTTTAATGCCCTACTTCTTTGTCTCCGTCTTACTTATCTCTTTAAGCTAAAACGCAATCGAAACGGTTTCAAACGAAAACGTTACTTTTATCGTACAAAGTTTTTGAAAGTGTTTAAATCGTTAAAAGTTTATCACACTTTACCGCTGCACTAATTCACCCCCCCCCCTCTTAGTGCCGCTCCGATCCTAACAGTAGTCACGTATGTAATCGCGATCGATTGCCATGCCCAACGATGATTCCATTGTGTATAGTATTGTCTGTACATAGCTATTATTTATGATTGAGCTAGTGACTATCAGAGGCAACTATTCTCAACAACACTATCATTGATAGTAAGTCATCATTGGTAGTCTATCGATTAAACATGAGAAACCTCTCCATGCAAGTAAGTGATTAAATAGAAAAGCAAATCAACAACATAGATGGATCATTCAAACATCATAAATCAAAATCGCATAACATATTTTCGCAAACAAATGGTGATAATAAACAAATTTAGGGTATTTGATTTATAGAATTATGTTACCAATTGTAATCATAAAAAACTATAATTATGTTACTATTATATAAAAAATTTTAATACTAAAAAATGAAATCAAATAATAAAATATCAAGATTTATGATGCATAATTTTCTATGCTATTCACAAAGCCTTTATATGATTTACAAGTGCAATGATGTAAGATACGAAAGCTATAGCAATGTTAATTTATAGGCACTTTCTTTCTCCTTTTTTTTCTATTATTTATAAGATTATTATGAGCAATGAATAACTTAGTTGAGAATAGATCATAGGTCTTATCCTTTTATGATGAGAGTAGAAGGTTTAAGACAATATTTAGGAGAGTCCCTTCCATTAAGATCATCTTCTAAAAGATTTTATTATAATTAAATTTTTTTATTAGCTAAAAATTATAATTAAAATTTAATTAAATCTATAATATATCTTATCTAATTAAATAAAATTACATAATATAATATAGACAGCTAGTGAAAGAGCTCGTGGAGAGGAAGACTAAGCTACAACTTGGACTTACTCGTGCTTTTCTTAGCAATGAAATAGTCCTATTATCTTAGAAGCATAGTTCAATATGAGCCTTCCATATCAACCAAAAGACATATCAAAATCCCAGCATATTTCTTAAATATATGTTGCCCTTCAGTATGCCAAATAGAAAGAATGAAACTATAGCTATAGTTTTTGTTCGAAGGCATATTATTAAATTATTTTTTTAATCATCCTCGACAACACCTATGACTAATACTGTAACCTATGACTCATACTTTAGTCTCCTATTAAAAGTAAATAAACATTAAAATTAATTTACAAAAAATTAATTGATATATTATTATTAATTTAAACTTAAATATTTTAAATTTATGTCCCAAACTCAACAAAATTAATAAGACAGTATCAGACAATTGATTTCATCGGCCTCATCCTCCTCCTCGTAATGACAAGTTTGCAGCCCAATATGTGGTCGGGCCGCGTTGTTCGCCATGGTCTGGCTCGGATGGAGTGGCGTTGATTGGGGCTGTGGGTTCCACGTTTGCTTTTAGCCTCTTTTAAGCCCAAAGCTTGCTCTCGGAACGCATATAAGCCCTGTTTCATGCCCTAATCGATCGATTGGATCCCCAATCCGGTGGAGGTTTCTTCGGCGGGCGGAGACGGAGGGCGACGCCGGAGCAGCGACCGCGACCGCGACCGCGGGCGACGGCGAAGACACGCTGTAATTGTTTCTCTTCTTCCTGTCTTCCCGACCGCCTCCCTCCTCCTCCTCTTCTACCTCGGTGACGTTTTTCTTCCCATGATTTCTGTTCGTCTTTCTGGATGCCCAACTATCTAGTGAGACCTGACATTTTTTATGGATCCACAACATGCATGCCGAATCTTGAGCCTAATGTTTTGGTTTTGCGGAAACCTAGATCGCCTAACTAACGCTTTCTTCGTTGACGTGTGAGCTTAACCTCTACATTTATGCTCCGGATTCATACTACGGGGATCTCTCCTCGGTGGGAGGTTATGGGTTTGATCTCCGCCCTATGCAGGCGTTCCATTGTCTCACCGCTGTGGTGGTCTTTATTGGCTTAAACACGTTCGAATGTCCGCTATGTCATTATAGTGGTCAAAGGGAAGAGAGAAAAGGAAAGAGGAGGAAATGGAAAGCATATCTGGCTGCATACTGTAAGAAGTACCTCAACTTCGAATTATATCCGGGCCTTGAATCTAGCAGGGTTGCCTAATTTGGAGGGCTTAGTTGATATTATAGGAAATCATTTTAGGACCCCATGTTACAAAGCTGGTCCTACTTGGATTGGTTTCAGGCAATGGCCATGATATGATCAGCCAAGGCAAAGACCTTGCTGTCAGGATATGAGCTGGTTTGGCCTTTTTATGCACATCTAGACTGTTGGCCCAATCTCCAGCAGGGTTGGACGATGCGGAAGGTTTAAGTGTTGATTTGCAGCCCTTTTAACACCTACTTAATTCAGTGCTGGTCATGAGAAACTGAAGACTGCAGATGATAGATTTGGAAAGGCTTTAAATGGTCAAATAAGTCTTATAAACCAATTAGGAGAAGATCTTTCCTGGTTGCAGAAGGCTTAGAGTAACCTTCACCAATTGGAGGCCATTGGGACTTTAAGTCATCTTAAGACTTGCATGGAACATTCTATTTAAAACAACAGAGCAAACGAGGTGGTGCTGTAGTACTTTCATGGGCACTTCAACACAATATTGTACTAGTACTGCATGACATGCTTAATGTGTTCTTTTCAGTATATTTGTTATGTATTAAATAGAATTTCTAGATTAGCTTGCTTCCTAGTCGTGTCAGGAGATTCGGTCATTAGTTTCATTATGTGTAGACATGATTGTAAGCTTTTGAGGTCATGTGGTTGGTAGCTCATGGGATGGGCTTTTGCTGAGTCAGAGAAGTGCATGTTAGTTGGTGTACAGTTTAATTTACATTTCATGTTTTCTTATAGTATCTATAGAAATACATTTAAAGGCAAAAAGAAACATATAAGTAGGTGTACGGTTTAATTTACATTTCATGTTTTATTATAGTATATATAGAGATGCATTTGAAGCCAAAAAGAAATTCTTTTATTCTCCCAAAGGTGCAGATCTGGCTGTCTTAGAGATTGAGCAGGTGTAAATTTGAGTTACCAAGGAAGTCACGTGAAAGATTCGTTAGTACATACAGTTGAGATATATTTTGCTGACATTAGTTTGTTTTTCTTCTTTTAAACTTCTGGTCATTTTGCTGACTGTTTCTTTAAGCATCTTTTGTGTCATCCTGCTTTATGAACACATCCTGCATCATATAAGTCTTCATTTTGTTGCCTTTTTTTTTTTTCTTTGATTGAGCCTTCTTAATTGCAGACAAGAATCATCCAAGGACATCATGTCAGACATGAAAGACGATGATGTCTCTGAGAGCATTGAACTGAACCAAAATGAGGGAAAGGCCATGCCCTCAGCAGAACAGGAGGTGACCTTATGCTTTTCTTTTCCTGTTCCTTTGTATCTCTTGCAAGGATACATCAGATGTATGTCCATTGCTTTATGGAAATATTTCAGTACTGTCATCCTTATACAACTAGTTGTTTGCAGGAACAAGCAATTAAGAAAAAGTATGGAGGAATTTTACCCAAGAAACCACCATTGATATCCAAGGTAAGAAGTTTTTGTAATTTGAATCAATTATTGTACTAGTTGTTGTTTCGTATAATATATAAGTGAGTTGATAAAGGGTCATTATCATGGCCTCAGAAGGATTTATCGACTTGATAAAATATAACCTGTGTTGATGCTTTATATAGCTTGTAAGATTAGTTTAGGCAATTTAGGGGTTTGCCTAGAATCAGAAAAAATAGTTGCCAGGGAGAAAGATAAACTAAATCTTTACAATTTAAACTCATCCAACTTGGCAATAACCTTCCAAAAGATCCAGAGATTTAAACCCTAGAAGTAAGAGATGGCAAAACCTGTCATACGGAGAGGTCTCATCTCATAAACACAAATAAATCAATGGTTCTGCTGAAAAGAAAATCTGAATTTAGCCGATTAATAGTGCATGTTAGTTTATTTTGAATATTCCTGTCGAATATCATATTTAACATTTCTTCTTGTAGGACCATGAACGTGCTTACTTCGACTCTGCTGATTGGGCTCTAGGGAAGGTATTGTTATCAGCTTGAAGCTGCATTGTGCTAAACTAAGACTTAAAGATTGGCCTTAGCGGAGATGCTGTTAATATTACTCTTTTGCTCTAATCTACTCCTTTTTTCCCTTTACAACCACAGCAGGGAGGACATGCTCAGAAGCCCAAAGGGCCCCTTGAGGCACTTCGGCCAAAGTTGCAGGTATCCATCTTTCTCTGATGGTGCATGGTGCAATGATGTTTTCAAAGTTATACCTACCTGTTATTCTTCACAAGGCTACTTGATATTATATTTTGAGCCATATTTCCTCCTTACCTTATATGTGCAAGTGTATAAGCATGTATCGTTTTGAGCCATCTAAACAGAAAGTCTTGATTCATCAGTTTCTTTTTTTCTTTTTGTCACTTTGTTCCAGCCTACACCTCAGCAGCAAGTACGCTCCCGGCGCTCAGTTTATGCTTCCACTGAAAATGATGGTATTCATGATTACCACTTAATTATCTCCTTTTTCCTTGTCCAGTAAAAATCCTGTCTATCTGACCATTTTTTCCACTTTAGATGGAGTTAATGCTGCTTCTGAGGGTGTGAACGAGAATAACGGTGACGCCAATAGCGGTGATCAGTAATTGCATACTGTTCTTCCCTTATAAACGCATGATGAGTCCATTTCCAGCTTCTATGAATAACCAATGTGGATTATCTGGCATGTGGTATGATATGTTGTTGCTGCAGATTTATCTGCAGCAGAGACTTGTACAATTGAAACATGGCAGCAATCTGTTCACTAGGCCAGGATGTCATCTTCTATATGCTGCAGAAGGTACACACTAGGTGCATCCTTAGGCCATCTTGAATTCATGTATTCTGCAATCTATCGTGTAGGCTATACTTGAGCTATTGATCTGTGGTGTCACTACACTTTGAATCCCCGTTTTCTGCTCGCCTAATAGATTACATAAAGGTGAAGTTTAGATCCAAAAAATCTAAATTAGAAGTATGCCTGCATATTTAAGCCCTTTTAATTGTAGCAAAATAGAATAGAATGAACTTTGACTTCTATGGTACTAGCTCGAACAAAATTAATTGATTCTATCTTATTTTTTTTTGTCATAATCATCATCAGTTATAAACTACTTGAATGAGGCTCGATGATGGTTCATACTTTATTCACAAAGGAGTAGGTGATACTGATGACATAATTTATGAAGCTTTAGGAGGGTCAAATTGGCGATAGGTGTGAATGCCATGTGAATGTAAACTTTATTTAATGAACAGTAGGAAGGGCACAATCTTCAAAGTCTTTGCCTGCTATAGGAAGGGCACAGCAAACTGTCATCCACTATACGTGTATCCTTTAGATCTGAAACAATTCAAACATAGAAGACTTTAATCGTTTTCATATTTAAAAAGTTTCTGAAATAAAAATTACTCATTATTTTGAAAACGGAAATTTAAACTAGCAAAAAACAATCTACTTTGCATAACCATATATATATATATATATATATATATATATATATATATATATATATATATATATATATATATATATATATATATATATATATATATTGTAGTTTGCGGATACCCCAAAGTTCATCTATGCTAAACTACTAGACAGATCGTCTATAAAAAAACCTGAAATTACAGGAAAAAATTTAGGCATTCTAGACTTTTAAAAATTTTAATTAAATTTGAAAAGTAACTATTAAATTATTTAGATATGTGTGAATTAGTGTCATCGATTGAGTTCCTAAATGAACATGACTCTCGTCGTTATTTGACGAGAAAATCTTACCTATAAATTAATTCTTTCGTTGAACTGGTGGGCTTAGAATAAATTAAAAAAAAACTCAATCCTTTTTGGGATTACAAATTTATGTTAGCTTATGCTGTATTTTAGAACACATAAGAAATACCGAAATGAAGATCCTTTCACATTTAAAACTATACCATATCCTCTCTAATTTAATGGGGAGGGAGAATATTAAACGAGACTTATTATCCTATTCTATTGTTGATTTATAAGATTTTAATCAAATCACGAACATAAAGGCATCAAAATTAAGATATTTTCCAATACTAACTGTATAAGTAAAATTAATACATAAAAGAATATATGTAGTTTCTAAGCTCTTGTGAGAAAGAAGATGGACACATCACTTTGGAATATTTGTTGTCATTTTCCGTCCCAAGTCATCATGCGCAACAATGAACACTTAGTTGCCACCAATGAATGCTCTCCCTTCTTCTTCTTCTTTTCCGACCTGCTCTTGTCGTCTCTCATCTCTCATCCACATGGAGTCTTCCATCGCCCCCATCCTCCTCTTGTTCTTCTCGCTCTTCTCCTCCTCCTCTGCGACTTCTCTCTTCCCTGAAGAAGCCCGCCCGACGAAGTCGGGCTACCTCCCCATCGGCGCCGCTTCGTCGCCATCCTCGGCGGCGCTCTTCTACGCCTTCTACGAGGCCCAGCAGCCGCTCTCCCCAATTCCTCAGACCCCGCTCCTCGTCTGGCTCCAAGGCGGCCCCGGCTGCTCCTCCATGCTCGGCAACCTCTTCGAGCTCGGCCCCTTCCTTGTCTCCCATGACTCCCCCGCCCTCCGCCGCAACCCGGCCTCCTGGAACCGCCGTTTCGGTCTCCTCTTCATCGATAACCCCCTCGGCACCGGCTTCAGCGTTGCCCCCTCCCTCGCCGACATCCCGCGCAACCAGTCCGCCGTTGCCGCCCACCTAATCTCCGCTCTCCGCCACTTCCTCGACTCGGACCCCTCCTTTCCCCTCCGGCCCCTTTACATAACCGGAGAGAGCTACGCTGGAAAATACGTCCCCTCCGCCGGGTACTACATCCTACGGCAGAACGCACAGCTGCCGCCAAACCGCCGATTCAACCTCCGGGGCGTCGCTATCGGCAACGGGCTCACGCACCCCATCGTCCAGGTCGGCACCCACGCCGCCTCCGCCTACTTCACCGGCCTGATCAACGAGCGTCAGAGAGCCCGGCTCGAGGAGTTGCAGGCCGAGGCCGTACAGCTCGTGTTGGCGGCGAAGTGGCCGGAGGCGGCGGACGCGAGGGACAGGGTCCTGAGGTGGCTGCAGAACGCCACGGGCCTGGCGACCCTGTATGACCTGACCAAGAAAAGGCCCTATGAGACCGGCATGGTGGCCGTGCTCCTCAACAAGGACGAGGTGAAGGAAGCGCTGAGCGTGGCCGCGGGGGTGGCGTGGGAGGACTGCAGCGACGCGGTGGGGGAGGCCCTGTACGCCGACGTGATGAAGAGCACCATGTTCATGGTGGAGGAGCTGGTGAGGAAGAGCAGGGTGCTGCTGTACCAGGGGGTGTTCGACCTCAAGGACGGCGTGGTATCAACAGAGGCCTGGATCAAGGAGATGAAGTGGGAGGGGCTGCAGAGCTTCATGAGGGCGAAGAGGGAGGTGTGGGATGTGGACGGCGAGCTCGCCGGGTACGTGCAGCGCTGGGGAAGCTTGAGCCATGTCGTCGTCTACGGGTCGGGCCACCTGGTTCCGGCCGACCAAGGGGAGGCGGCGCAGGCCATGATCGAGGACTGGGTCATGGAGAAGGGCTTGTTTGGGGACGCTGCCGCTGCCATTGTCTGATGAACTCCATGATTCAAGCTGAAGCTTAATGCATCGATTTGGGTGTTTGTTTGCAGTATGTTACTGAAACAATGCAATCCTTTTGAGCATAATTCATCATTCAATCATCCAACTATTTTATGAGACAATGATGAGATACATATGGCAACTTTTTATCAGTCCCCTTATCTCCCTTCTTCAACAGGGGGGGATGGGCGTTAGCATAATAACAATAACTGTGACATTACAGATCAGATCGAGTAACAAAAAATAATATAAATATTAAGATAAAAGAGTATCTTCAAATCAAACATGACACTCGAGGAGAGGAGGATCTTACTATGCCCATTTCTATCGGACATTCTACAGTATCAAAGGAAGATAAAAAACCAGGATTACAAACTTGCTCATTTGATAATTCTGCAGTATCTTATGGTAATTAAATTGATTCTATTTTAACAATCAATCATTAAAGGGAGGAGAGGAATAGATTTGCCATGAAGTGTGAGATGATACCATCGCCAATATAAATAACCTATTGGTTTAAACCATGATCCCAGATGTTTGTTGAAATGTACACATCCAATGCATGTCAACATCTTGGTTTTAGGCAATACATAGTAAGATAAATGCAAATGTATCGACAAATCACAAGCTTCCAAACACCTTTGAACCTCCATGACCAAGAAACTGAATCGTTTTACTGAAAGCAAAAACTAGGGAAAATATATTGTAAGATTATTCTAAAAGAGAAAAACAACATCTAAACATAATAGTGCTTTCTTTTCGTAAATGTGACAATAGTATGTCATAATCATATGATTTTAGTGGATGATCTGACCTTACTAGGACTCCTGGAATGTATGTATAGATAGGGCCATAATTCATCATCCTTTTCATTTGTGACTTCTCCACCATGCATTAATCATATGAAACACAGATCCAATGAAGATGTGGCCTTCTGTGATAATGAAGAAGGCATGCATGAATCATACTTATAGCTAGGTCATGGATAGCTACCATTGTTGCAGGTGTGACGCGCACTGTCATCATCTAGCTTCATCTCATTTCGTCAGACAGATCCAATCTGCATCCATGTACTGTCTACAAATTCTCATCGTCTGCTACTTAAGAACATCCATGTACAAGAATAGTCGAGTTACAGACAGATAGAGAAGAAGCAGAGTGAGTAAGCCACGTCATGGCTGGCTGTACTGCGTGAAGGAAGGAACGATGTCTTGCAGGAGACCGTAGTCGGCGACTTGAGGTTGCTGCAATGGAGATTGGAAGCCGGGAAGATTGACGCTAACATTCGCGTTGTGTTGCTGGATGGCACTCGGTGCACGCGGCTGCTGCATCAGAAGGTGATTGCGGAAGCTTGTCGATGCTGCCGCAGGTGGAGGCGGCGCAAGCAGCTGCTGTGCGCTTGCTCGAGCAGTTGCGGGGCTTTGATGAGTGTGCTTCCCTTCGTAGGTGGTGATCACAACTGTTGGATCTTGGTATGATCTCTCCACCCTCTTCTTCACCGGGCACTTCAGAGATGTGCACCGGTAGTAACTCCTGCAACAATGGGTGAAACGAAGAAGAAAGGTTATGTCGATCCGAATGATAAGGAGGAATGGATTGGGCTAACCGTGGAAAAGGGCTGTTCTTGACTGCCTTCTGGCCGTACTTTCTCCACCTGTAGCCATCTTCGAGATGATCAACCTCGCTCTTGGTCATGAAAGCAAAGCGAGGCTCCCTTTGCCTCTTCTCTCCCTTCTTCCTCGGCTTGTTCCTGTATGACCAAGTGCCAATTATCTTGAGATCTATGTTTACCGGATCTCACAATGCATATGAAGATAGAAACCATGGATCGGAGCAGAACAAAAAGAGTGGATCAAACTGGGGAAACCCTAAAAGCTTTGTTTTGTTAGGCAGGGTGAGAAACCCTGGAGGCTTTCACACTGAGAGATGACGAATCAACGAAAGAACTACTCGATCTGAAAGCAGATCTAAGAAACAAAAAAGCGGTGAATACCCACTGTTTCTTAGCCTTGTCTCTCTCAGCTTCCTCGCCAGCTTTACCCTGTCGCTTTAGCTGCTTGATCTCCTCCTCCTCCTCCTCATCCACCTCCTGTTTCAGCTGATCCTTCTTGCGTCGCCCCGAGTCGTCTTCCACCGCCGCCTCAGTCGATGACGAAGACACCGAAGAGTTCGGTGACACCGGGGACGTGCCGTCTCCGCCGCCGCACCCAGTCAGCGGTGCGAGATCATTACCGGACTTGACTACAGTACTGTCTACCAGAGTTATCTCGCCATTACCAAACACATCTGGATGCAGATACGACGCATCGAACGCGCTGGCCAGAGTCCCGTGTCTCACGGCCGATCCACCCAGGAAGTCATCGAAGCTCAAGAACGGTGACACTGCGTACGGGTCGAGACCTTGTAGGCTGTTGGCAGCGCCTCCGCCGCCCTGATTTTGGGCGAAGAGCGACGACAGATCATCTCTCTCGTCCTGAAAGGCGAACTCGTCGCGGTCTTGGAAAAAGCCGTGGTCATGGTGGTAGAGCTCTCCATCCTCCCCAGACATGTAAGGGTGTGTGAAAGAGAACGAGGAGTAGGCAGCGAGGAATAAATGGGGAAGGGCTCGACGGCGAGGAAGAGTGCCGCTTTAGCTTTCCTTGAGGACCATTTGAATGGCTCCCCTCCCTACAAACTATTTCCCTTGATCCGCATTACATATGAATTAATTGGTCCACGGTCAACATGTGGGCCTGTGGATGAGTCAGCGACCACGAGCGCCCACCGGCTACAGGCGGTCAGTCACGTGGCTAAAAGGCTGGGCGACGCGCAGCGGTCAAAAACGTCGCGCAGATCCTCCCGACACGCGTCGGTCTACTCGCACCGTCTTTTGACCGGTCGTCCCGATGCGGCCCCCGCGCGTGACGACCCGCGGGCGTCATGGTGGTGGTTGCTGCCGAAGTTGACCGGGTGCGACGCTGGCGTCCGTCCGACGAAGATCAAATGAACTAAATTCCTCCACAAGGCGTCGCGCCTTTCTCGCCACCTCGAGTGGCGCTCACACCATGAAACTTTTTACGTACCCATTGCGTGATGGTCATGCGATGTTATGGACCGAAACATGGCTGCTGAACCATGCAAAACTTGCATGGTGATTGATCATGGCAACATGAGACACACACACAGCCCCTACCATCTTGACATTTTGATGTCATAAGTCAACGGTGGAAGAGATTAAGAGAGGTCAGCTTGTATGTTGAAGGGTTTTTTCATGCATGACACTCTCAAGTCCCAATGAGTTGGTGCATTTCAAGCTTCAGAACTCATCATGTTCATAGATAGTCTTCCTGTCTTCATAAAGGCCAAACGTGGATTATATATATATATATATATATATAGAGAGAGAGAGAGAGAGAAAGAGAGAGAGAGAGAGAGAGAGAGAGAGAGAGAGAGAGAGAGAGAAATGTAATTAGATATAACCTAAGGAAGAGATAGTCAGTCAAACTATGGCTACAAAATCTTGAAGTTTGTATGGTTAGAGATGGGAATGGGCACTTTTTAATCTCAAGCAAGGGAGAAATAAGTCAACGCTGATAGCGCCCATCTATGCATCCAAGATTGGACCACTGTCTTGATCTGACTACATCTTTTAATATTGAGCAAAATAGAGGAGAAAAACATGCTTGTTTACTGCCAAACTCTTCTTCCTTGATGTGCTAAACTTCTCTTTGAGGGTTCAACTCTGCTAGTGTTTGACTTTGGTAGCAAACGGTTTGCAGGTCTCACATCTCCACCACGACATGGTTTCTTGATTAGGGTTCCCAAGAGAAGACCTACAAACCTACACCAAATATTTACGATTCACAAGAAAGTTTTGCTGGGTACTGCTTATAATATTCAGCAACAAAACAAAACCCTTTCCCTGCCATTCTCGCCTTGATGTTCTAATCTTCTCCTTGAGGTTTTACTCTGCTAATGTTTGACTTGGTTGCAAGTGTTTTCTTCCCAAAAACAGACCTACAAAACTACTCCCAGTCTTTACACTTCACTAGAATGTTTGTTGGGTGGTCTTGAGCATTGCTCATATCAAAATGCACACAGAAATTTCGAGCATCATATTTAAGATTATAAGCATGTGACAGACAAAGGGCTGCACAAGGTTAGAAACAGCCACAAAGAACATGGTAGATATTGAATTGAGCATGAAATTTTGATGCTTGAATGCAAAGTTATTTACATACTATTCACTCATTACAGGTTTTAAGATTTCCTAGATCTGCTTATCCTAAATAAGAATAGAGATTAAAGGTTGAGAGGAGACTGTTTGACATGCTCAATTTCTTATGTTAATTATGATTTTGTTATGGAGAAGAGTTGGTCAAACAACTCTCATTCAAATCAGATATAATAATTTAGTCAAGTAAACAGTATAAAGGTTCGACTTATAAGATAATAATTGATGACATTTTGAAACTTTGGTCCATTGAATATGATCTATGATGTTTAAAACATATGGTAAAAAAAATTCATGTGAATTGGATGAAATTTAGTTACTGATCAGACTAGCAAAGAATCATTAGTGAGAAGATATTTGCGCATTAAATATGGTGTAGACAACACTTTCAATTAAAGGTTGCTTAATATCTATTTGACAACGCCAGCTCAAATCTGCTACAAAATGGCATGTTGACAGCAGAAGACTATCTGAATCAAGCTCTAATACCAATGTTTGTTACTTGAAGGTTTCTATAAGAGAGAGAGAGAGAGAGAGAGAGAGAGCTTGAGATTGATGACTGCATGAAGAAGTCCAATTGCTTTTGATGTAGGTGGAGTTGCTGGATTTGGTGCTAAGTGGGATTTGGAGACACACCCCCCAAAAAAAATGTTTTTGATTCAACACTTACTTGTATGTTCTTCCTCTTGCTTGATGGAAATTAGCACTCTATTTCCATAATCATCTCACTAACTAGAATGAACTCCACTATAAAGATGGATGAAGGTACATAAATCCTTAAGATCCTGTGAAATAAACTACATTTAGGTAAATCAACTATATTAATCCATCAGTGGACCTAGTCAAACCATCACTATGATATATTTAATGCATTCAATTTCCTAAAATCTGAACTCAACTCATCTTCCTATCAACTTATCATGTCCACCCATTTTATGATCCCAACTGATGTTGGTTTAAATTTAAATCTGCTAGTAATATTAGATTCTTACACAAAATCTATGACATATCTGTAACAGTTGAATGAACTTTTGTTGACATGTAACCAAGTCAAGTTCAGCAAAGACAACCTGCATATGCCGTTGGTGCATGTCATTGTTTCAAGTAGATTTCATAATGAAAAGCTTCAAACATTCTAGCGTTATCTCATTCAACAATCACTCAGAGAAAGGACTGGACTTGGTCTTCGAATTCTAGAGTGTTGGACCATATAATAGGATTGCCACAATGCAACTTCCCTACAGGCCCAAAAGGTAGCAAGTTGTGCTATAATGGTGTTGGAAATTTTGGACCAAAAAAAGGTGTGTGTCTATCTTTTTGTATTCAAAAGATAGCACATAGGACATTGGTCTTACAAGAACCAATGCTTCAAAGGCTGTTCCAACATCAGTTAGGTCAAAGGATGACCTTTTTGCCAAGATCATTTTGGTCATTTTCTCCTC